>NC_134481.1:47856192-48018023 GCF_964194025.1 Convolutriloba macropyga | reverse complement strand
TACATGAATAGTACTAAAGGTTATCCTTACTACTCCCGATTATACACAATCATTAATAGAGAAACAATCTATATAGAACCAAATCAACAAAAAAGCATAACATTTCCAATACCAATATTTAAACAAATGAAACATTCAAATGATAAAACAATACAGAAATCGAAATTCTATTTCGAACCAATAAACAAATATCATAACGTATCATTTACAGATATAAAAGATTTTTCCTCAGACGAAGAATACTTTATGGATATACTATTGATCAACAAAAACAGACATCGAATAACAATAAATACAGGACTCATTGGTTTCATGAACAGGAATATTAACTTCAAAAAACAAGATAACGAACTATACTACACAAACTCTATCGACTTATTCCAAGCACTGTACCATCTGACATACGAAAATGAAAACGATATTGAAGAAATATTAAACATCAAAGAAAACGAAACTATTGAACAAGTTGCAACATTTGAAAGAAAACCAAACTTCAAATGCAAGTTTAACATTAACAAATATTCAGAACAAGAGAAAGAATTCATAACAATGTTTGATTTTCAACACTCACACTTAACACAAGAAGAATTTGAAAAAGTAGTAAAAATCATATTAGACTATAAACAAGTCTACGCAACAACAAAATTTGACGTAGGAAAAACGAAAGTAAAATTGAATTTACCAATGAAAAAAGATGCAATATTCAAAAAACAAAGAATAAGTAAAGTACCTATACATCTTCGAGAACGGATACAAAAACTGTTAGATGTTCTTAAAAAATATGACATAATCGCACCCGTGAATAAAGAACAACTATCAACAGGAAACACATTCACAAACCCGGTAATAATACTACGAAAAGGAGAATCTTTAAAGATTGTAATAGATGCAAGATATTTGAACAGCATGATAGATGAATCAAAGTGTAACTGGCCAATTGAACCAGTTGATGTAGCTTTAACAAGAATAAACGGAACAATATTCACAACTGCAGACCTTAATAGCGCATATAACCAAATACCATTAGATGAAGAATCAATGCGATATACACATTTCACAATTGGAAACGAACAATATTGTTTCAAAAGATTATTTTACGGAATATCAATCGGACCAGCAGCATTCGCTTCAATTTTAACACATTTCCTTTACCCTTTAATTAGAAAAGGAACAGTCATCACCTATGTGGATGATATTTTTATTCAAACAAACTCTTACGAACAAATGTTCGAGACATTGATTGAATATCACAAAGTACTGCTTAAAGAGAACTTAAAAGCAGCACCTGATAAAACATACTTCATGTTAAAGAAAGTAAAATTTTTAGGTCATATCATCGAAGACAAAAAAGTAAAACCACTTACATCACGAATTGATGGATTCCAAAAACTGGAACCTCCAACAAGTATGAAAGCTTTACAACGATACCTAGGAACAATAAATTTTTTAGCCAAATACGTATACGGAATGCAACCAATATTACAACCATTATACAATCTACTACACAAAGAAAATGATTTCAAATGGACTAAAGAACATCAAAAAATATTTGAACAAATGAAAAAGACAATAACACACAACCTAGAATTAACAATACCGGATACAACAAAACCATTTTACATTATAACAGATGCATCCAACACAAGCATTGGAGCAGCACTACTGCAACAACATCCAACTGAAAAGAAAATGCGACTAATTTCAGCAAATTCTAGACTTTTCACACCGATTGAAATGAGATTATCTACACTAATTAGAGAATGTTCAGCGATCATTTTCGCACTCACAGAATACGAATTCTTATTAACAGGTTCAAATCACCCAATAATTTTATTTACAGACCACAAGCTAATCATTTACCTCTTTATACAAAAGAATAAACCAAACCATAGAGTTTACAGATTTCAATTGATACTAATATGAAATTTCCTAACTTACATATCATATGGACTGAAGGAAAAAACTTAGCTTTACCAGACCTACTAAGTAGAACAATAGATGAAGAACATTTTACAAAAACACGTGATATTACAGTGGAAATACCTGAAAACATAAAATTCTTCTTTGCGAAATCACCATTTGCAAATAATCTAGAATGTAAATACAGTATTTGTAACAATACAAACAACGATAACAAAGACACAACACATTATCCAGTTCTAGCCAATATACATAACAACTACTTTGAAATTAATATTGATAAAAACGAATACCATCCGATATCATATGAAAAATATAATACTGAAACAAAAACAAATTTAGTACCGAAATACAAACCAAAAACAAAAAACTGGCAATCACCAATCATTGAAAAAGATGACTTAATCATAGAGAAAAACCAAAAAGGACCATACATAACCCATCACGACGATGATTATCTTAGATTAATCAACAATGTGAAACAAGAACATAATTTCGAACATGCAAAAATAACAGATATTTTCTATGATGAAAAAACAAAAGTAACAGAAGAATTGATTAAGGAAACACAAATAATAGACCCAGTACTTCATAAAGTCAAAATGTGGAAGAAAAATAACAATAAACCACATTCAGTAACAATGGACATACGTGGAAATAAAGGTCTATTCGCATATTACAGAAAGTTTAAGTCAATTACTATTGACGAAAAAACAAACATAATGAAAATGATTATCCGAATAAAGAAACAAACAATACAAAGAATCTGTTTGCCACTAACATTACTACTATGTGTTTTCTACGAAAACCATTGCGTAGATACAGTTGGTCACACGGGACTTGAAAAAACAAAAAGAAACATAATGGAAAAATATTATTTCCCAAACTTAACAACTTGGATCAAGATACTGATCGCAGACTGCATACAATGTCAAACAAACAAAGTTTTCGCTAACACAAAAACGAAAAGTAAACAAGAACAATTAGCACCTACAAAAACATACTTTAATGAAATGATTATGATAGACACAAAAGGTCCAATACATCCTACATCTGAAGGAAACAATTTTATTTTTGTGATAGTAGATGCATTCTCGCATTACGTAACAATAATGTGTGCGCCTCAGAACAATGCACACTACGCAGTTACAGCATTATTTGAACATTGGTTTATGAAATTCGGACTACCCGAAGAAATTCGTTCCGATAACGGATCGGAATATATAAATACAGAATTAACACATCTTTGTAATTATTTCGAAATCAAATTTAAACCAAGCACAACATATGCACCTTGGACAAACGGATTAGTAGAAGGAACTAATAGAATAATTGGACAATTTATAAGGACATTACTCAACGAAAAGTACCAAAATTGGTCTAGAAAAGCAAAATTCTTTCCGTATGCATATAATACCCAATACCAGACAAGATTAGGCATGTCACCTTATGAAGTAGTTTTCAATCAAAAACCTAGAAAACCAACAAAGATTAAACTTGGAACAACTACAGACGAGATGGGAAACTGTAACCCAACAAGAACAAGCGCATGCAATACACAACCCACTCATACTCACTTAGATAAACAATTCAGTCACCCCAAAATAGCAAAACTACAAAACGGAACATTCGCAAAATGGTTTCTTGATAAAGAAAAACATTATAATGATACATATCAAACAATAACAACGATATTAAGAAATAGAAAAAAGTTAACTGATGAATTAAATTCACGGTTCAGAACGGCGAAACCACTTGATAAAAACACATTCGTCTTGATCACAAATCAACAACAGATTGACGGAGTATCAAAGAAATTAATACCTCTAAAAACGGGACCATATTTAATTATTGATAAGCCTACAGAAACAACCTACATACTGAAGGACAACACTAATAAACACATTACACTACATAGAAATCATATTGTACCATACTTTCCGAAAGAAAAACATATTAAATTAGAATTACAAAATTATTTATTAACGAAAGAAATCCCAACGCTAAAACAACCCAATACACAAACACCAACAAAACAATATACACCACCTGATGGGATCACACAATCTCATAATTACAATCTTCGAAAGAAGAAAATAACAATTCCCCAACTTTATTAGTCAATTTTATTATAAGTAATAATAATAATAATAATAATATTGATAATAATAACAGTATTAATACGATTACAGCACTACCTTCGATTAGAATATACAGTTTGTTACTCCTCAAATGGTTTGTCAAACTACAGCTATTGTAATAATCTAAAGTGGAAAGATTATCAACTCAACAACTAATATACTACCACAGCCATATTAGCGCATATTAGCTGTAAAATATTCTTTTCATTCAATACAACACCTAAATAGTGTTTAGTATTTCTACAATTTATATCCAACATTTTTTTTTCTTTTTTCATAATATGTTTCATACGTTTGGTATTTATACAAGACACACTTTCCCACCTAACCCGAACCTAGTGTGTCATAACCCCCCCCCCAATAAAATCAAAACATACAAAAGGACATATAAATTAAAAAAGTACATAAACAATATAAATAACAAACAGAACAGATATATAAAGAACAATACTAAAAGGTGCTCAAATCCACCTAACCTCCAACTAACCTCTAACCTATAGTTAAAACCACATAATACCAATGTAATTTAACTATTTCATTTCATTTGATGCAAGACCCATAATTAAGATTTTAACAAATGCTATATTATCCAACCATTAATAAATGTTATATTGCCTACCGTTCACACCTTTTAGTAACATGGGAAAGATTTCTAAAAACAAAAAGGGATAAAAATATAAAACAGTTAAAGAAATACATCTCAGTTTGTTAACGGCACACACACGATCACTGAATACACCTCTGTACTGATGAAAGTACAAAAACCGAAGAGTCTGTACTAACTGACAACAGTATACATCTCCACCATCTTAATCCACATTCATAATGGCCATCATCCATCTCCATCATCAGAACAATAAACAAAGAACAAATAATCAAATAAACACATAAATAAATGAAAATATCCGAACTGGATATACTAAAACAGATGGGTATTGATAGTAGCCCATGAAACCCCACTGAAGATTAACACACAGGGTAAATTCTCATATAAACAAGAAAGCAAAAACAAAATTCAAATAACAAACGGTTTATTATTTTTTTTATGTTCAGAAGCTTAAAACTGGAATAGACGTTATGAGATAGTTGATATTAACAGTAAACAAAGCAAACAAAAAGTCAATAAATCAAAATAACAAATAATCAAACTATTAATAAATGATCTTGACCACAAAGGATCATGCACATATCCACCTCGCGGAATGGAATAGATATTTTGAGATTGTTAACAATCTTAATAACGTATCCCATTTAAGGACTACAGATAGAAAAAGGATATTAGCGATGACTAATCACAGTGGAAAATAATGAAAATAAGGAAAAAGAACTAATTAAAATAACGATACAAAATACAATTAATATACACCGTAGCATAATGACAAGTGTAAACGAAAAAAGCGGAAGTTACAAAATAATGAGCGTAAAGTAACATGCGGAATAACTTCATTAATGTGTCGATTAGACGAATAAGCAAATAAACCGAATAAGTACGTAACAACTTTCAGCAACAATATTCAACAAATAACAATTTCCAACTATAACGAATAATTTCGTCCATACGAAATAATAAATACAGAATCTGTTACCACCCCATCATCTCATAATTTCCTGCATCATAAACACCAGAGATCAGATCTAAAACATAAACAAACATTTCCATTTCATTACAATCAGAACATACCTCTGTATATTAACCACATAAAACCCATGATACATCTGAATACTTCGGCTAAGAAATCTTCGATAATATGAACGTTCTACACACTTTTGCAAACCAATCTGCATAACTTTTACATACGTCAGTAACTAACACGTCATAAACCTCATTAGTGAAAAACGGACGCTATTCAACTCATTAGTGCAAAATGCGGACATTATACAACTCATTAGTGAAAATACGGACGTTATTATTTAACGGACGTCAATAACTGAAATGTCACAGACATCATTAGTAACGAAACGGACGTTATCTTTAGAAACCCAAACTAAAACTAAAACCAATTAAAGAGAAGAAAGTACCAAATTGACACCATCAATAATGAACAAAGATATCTTAAACGACACACGTCAGAGACAAACAGTCTCCATGCAGACGCAATTAGTAACAAAATACAAAGGGTAAACCAATTAACATTTTCACCTAACACAACGGTGATTAAACAAGACAGGTCTTACCAAGACCATTAGCAGATGAAATAAACATTTCATCTACGTCAATAATTAACAATTTGCAGAGTTGCACCATCTGCAGAATTGCACCATCAAAGGTATACAACAAATATACCATACAGCTAATTGGAACAAAAAGTACCAAGCTGATGATAACTGGCACCACTAACCACCACCCGCAAGCGCCACTAACCATCGTTAACGAGCCTTTCTAATGATGACAGAGATTACTTCAGAACAATAGATATGGCATTATGAACATAAAAACAACAGACCAACTCTATTGATACCATATAATTGGCACCAGGAAAGACTAAACATACCATGCTGAAAGCATACCATCACACCATCAAACAAATGTCAACATACCAATTACAAGGAAAACAAAAACCTCGAGAACAAAGAGCATCGGAACAATTACAGAAAAGTCCAATTCATCAAACGAGGAAACTAACACCATAATTGGACCCAGTAATTACTAAAATTGACAACTTAAAATCCAAAATATGAAAAACGGAAGATATGAAAATGTCACCAACATTGTAGAGAGCCTTCGAAAGGAAAGTAAAAATCACAATTCTAATTTTGCTTCGCAAAAACAACAACCGTTAAATTTGTTTAAAAAACCTCAAAAAATTGTGAAAAAACTCAGCTAAGCTGAAAACTCTAAATCACAAACAAAATTTAGTCTTAAGACTGAAAATATTCTATCTTAAAAGAGAAATTCAAATTCCTCAATAACTAAACAAGTTTTGAATAATTTCATAACTTCTTTCACAACTTTTTCCATATTTGTCGCAAGTCGTTCATTTATCCTTTTCATTCAACATTTCAACAAACACAAGGTAAGCTGAATCCATTTAAATATTCATTAAACTATTTGAACTTCTTCTACCAAAGACTAATTCATCACTACAGTCACCACAGTGATGAAGAACCACCAATGATAAAAGTGTCAGAATTTTTCAAATCTTTGAATACGAAACAGTTTTGTATAAAAATACAAGTCCAAAGAGAAGATTTTGCAAATATAGATTACACTTTTGGTAATCACATTCATTTTGATAACGATAGTATACGAACAACACTTTGTCAATTCTCGGATAAAGATTGTTTATTTATTATTGAAGGAAAAACAGAAAGCGGACACGAAGTAAAACTATTCTGGGGAGAAAAACATTTTGAATTACTAAAACAAATAACCGTTTGTAACGAAACAATCACAGAGTATAACTTACTGAAACAACAGATTCAAACAGACCAATGTATTGACCTTAACAAACTAAAAACAGTTTTTATAGTTGTGTGTAAAAAGGACGCTATAACCCTCATAGACGATAAAAGCACGTCTTAAAAACAAAACCAAAGAGAAACATTTTAAGAAATATATTGCCACACAAACTTTCAAATATGATACCAGTAATTGTCATAGTAATCTACAGATAAATACAGTATAATAATATCTGTAGTGCGGCACGGTTTAGTGTCAGTTACAATTGAGCAAATAACTGTCACTTCGCAGTGCAGCATTACACCTCACACTTACGTAATTACTAACAAAGTTGTAGTTTATTTATCAGTTTCAAAAATAGATTTCAACGAATCTTTAATCGCAATCTACTTTATATTATCTAAAGTAATATTCTTCCTAACAATACTCTTAGTACCTTGCATTGTAGTAGTATCGGCATATTTAGCTATTGTAACAATAAGCGAAGTTTTACGCAACCGACGAGTGGTATATGCAAGCCCACCAGTACAATAAATCGATGCATGAAACTCACTCCGATATTTATCATATATGCAAAACAAACATAGATATTGTCGAACTAGAAATATTTAAATTTAAAAAAATTGCAATTATAATATACTTCTTCGTACGTACGTGCTTAGGACTAATTGAATACTTTATAAATCCATAAAAATTGATACCAACCCAGACATTGAAGAATCGATATATCATACACTACATACACAAAAGTTCTACCTCCAAATTGGATTCCCCGACACATCCCCATTACATGGTAACATTGTGATATATCAACTCAATATTAGACTCACAACCAATGAAATTTGGATTACAAACCTAGGAGCTCAAACACACCAACCAGAACAAGAATTAATACCAGTAGTTATACTAGCCCCACCGTTCATACCACATCCACCACCTGGACCAGGCTCTGGAGCCTGAAATTATTTAAAAACAGCAAAAATTGCTTCATCAAATAATAATAACAATAGTAACAATCACCCAGAAAGACCTCATCATAACGAAGTAACAGACTTAACAAATATACCCACATCGCCAGAAATAGAAGAAACAAACCCCGAAAACGAAAACCCATATACAGTAAGACGAGCAAGAACAGATACACGACACCTTTTAAGAGGTAGACGTAGAGCATCATTATCTTTTCCTACACAAGACTCTACATTAGTATCATACGGATCAACGGATATAGAATCAAACATAATAAGACCTTTAGAAGCAGAACGAACAGAAACACCAACTCGAATAGGTACACCAACACTATCAAACTTTAGTATCGCGTCACCAAGCCAATCAAGTGTGCATACTATACCAACACCCACATCATCAGAACTTAGAGCTAACCCATTTTTACCGCCAACAACACAACAAAGACAAGATTTCAATTTTGTACAAGAACACTTCCGTGTACAACCAATACAATCACCAAATAGCTCACTTTGGTCAGCAACATCACCACAACAATCAGCAAGTACAAGTTCAACACCACAAAGAACACCAAGAACATCCTCATTGACAAATACATCTATTAGCGTACCACGAATAGAAATAGCAAATTCTCTACAACCACCGCAACATAGAGCATTATCACCTACTTCATTTATACCAGAAATAAGATTATCATCTACACACCCTGGAAGAACTAGAGCAACACCCGTACTCAACCCAAATCCACCTACTTTAAGTAGAACTAATGATCATACATATCTTTTCCCATTAGATCATAAAACCTGGAATCCACCTCCACCACTATACGGACCAACTAATCTTGGAGATACTCTCACAAATTGGTCAAGAAATAGACTTACAAATACCTTAAACTTAACACATCGCCAACGAAACTCAGCACTTGAAGTTCTAGCAACACCATCACTAGAACTAAAATTCAATACTACAATAAAATACGACACCATATACAACCATCCTTTCCACGCGACAACACCATCTACTGTAACAACAACGATACCAGCACCATTTGTTTGCATTGATTTCATCTACAAATTCGATCGATACACAAAACAAACTTTAGGATTTGCAACATTCTATAATCCACACACCGGACTATCATACACATGCCGCTTCAATTAAAATCTCTCATACTAATATTATTACTAATAACATTATTTATCTATATGAAAATAGACACTGAAATAAGATCAAAATATAAAACAAAACAAAATATTAGAGAACAAATTCAAGAACATGTACAAGAGCGTATGGAAAAACATATGGAACGCTTACAAAAGAAAAACAAAATAAACACAAATAACATAAATGGAACTGATCAAGATAATTTTAAAACGTTAATAGATCATGTATTAGATAATACAACAACATTTGATATGGAAATATATAAATTACCATCGAAGTACACTTCACCAGACTTAAAGGAATTAACGAATAGTACAGATTACGAACAAATGTGGGAAATAGCCATAGATAAATGGACACGAAATTGGAATTTCTACAGAACAATTAACAGACAGTATTTTGGAAAAATTCCAACTAAATAATAAAAGAAATAAACGACAGACACAAGAAGATTACGTTGAATTGAAAGGACAAAATATTAATGGATCAGCAGTCGGACCTCAAGACATTTTTATCGAACACTACGACTGCGATGCAGAAGAAATAACAAACGTAAAATACTACGAACTGAACAAAATCAGCACATGTAAATTTAAACCATTAGACTTAGAAATGACTAAAACAGAAGTCCAATTACTATCAAAAGCACAAGCTGTAGAAATTAAAGCATATGCTGTTACAGGAACAATCAAAGAAAAAGTAGAATGGTGTTCACAACACACTCATTACATTAGAGCAAACAGACCAAGCTATTACGTATCAGATGCACGAAGAACGAAAATCCTAGACCCAGACGAAGTTCGTAACGAACTCGCCAGAATTAACGTTCTTAAAAATACAAAATACAAGCCAACAAGGCATAACATATCGTTCAATTACTTATCAAACCCACCATTACAAAAGAGACTAGAAAACGTACAAGGAAATATAAAATTCAGAATAGACACTCCAATGGTACCACCATATGGAAGATTGGTATATGATTATACAAATCCAATGTGGGTACCGAATGAAATCAAAAATGCACAATCAAACTGCCTATCAGGCGTCAAAAAACAAAATAGAATTGATATTTTAGACTGGACTCTAGAGATAAAAGAAGTCTCGTTAATACTAAATCTTGATACAAAAGACATATCATATATGGGAACAAAACTACCATGTGATCTCCACAAGGGAGAATGTTTACCAACACCATTTACAAAAGCAACAATCATTTGGGAACCTCAAACACATTGCCAACTATTTGAACTTATTAGGTTTGATGCATATATGGTTAAGTATCAGGAACGGTATTGGATAGAAACAAACGCGGAATGGTCATCAGTACAAAAACCAGATGTACATCAAAAAGTAAAATATAATGATACATCATCAATAGCAACAAGATTTGAAATCTACCCATTGGTTGAACGAGAATAAGGATCACCACAACCACTTCATAAAACAGAATACGATGATATTTATATAATATACGAATATGGTTTTGACATGCATACAGGACTTAAAGTAACAAGAAAAGAAGACAAATTTGAAGAAGAAAAATTTATAAAAATCAAACCACAACAAATTATGTCAAATGCATACACAAGATATGAAGACGAGGAACATCAAAATTATTATTATCGTTTTGTAAACGAGAACACACATCTACAAATGAAAATGGACCTCTATATGAGTAATATATATTCACGCATTAGTCTTCAGGCAATAGAATTCTATTCACAGATATGCGAACAAACTCGCAATATTCGACAGTTGGCTCTAACACAAGTACAAAAGAATACACCACTATTAGGATACATCCTTACAGGAGATAGATCCATATTTGTGAAACAAGAAGGAGTTAATGTGATGAAAATGTACAAATGTGCAAAGAAATCTTCACCACTATACGTACCACAAACACGTGAATGTTACGACAAGATACCAATACTATACAAAAATAGAGTACAATATGTACACCAACTAACACGACAAACTTACCTTTGGGCGAAAACGGTTCCATGTTCACATAGTAATTTCGATCAACTAATTTCAATAGACACAGAAGGAACAGTAAGATACAGATTGACACCATATCCAATAAAAGTAGAAACAATATTAGAAACAATATCACCAGAAGAAATAGTACTTGATAACATGTTCAGCAAAGCAAGCCTCATTGAAAGTGGAATCTTCAGCAAGGAACAATTAATACAGGAACGAAAAAGAGATTTACTACACGAATATATGAGAGACCGCGAAAAACCGCTTCAAGAAGCACAATCTGCTAACGCACAAAAACTACTAGAATTAGAACAATTAGGATTACTACAAACATACAAAAATTATGAACATTCACTTAAATGGTTAAAGGACTTAAATATAAACGGATATAACTTCCAGATTGATCAACCAAGTGTAAACTGGAAAGAAATTTTCGATGCAGCATGGCTGAAAGATCAGATATTATCTATCTTTGGTTGGCCATGGTACATACTTGAAAAGATGGCTATCATCTATGCGATGATGAGCATGATATTATTTGTAACAAACCTAATCATAAAATTTTACAACGCTTTTGCAATACACAAAGCGATTGGGAAACAAGCAAGCATAACAAAAATACTCCTAACAGGAATATTCGGAATATTCTCACAAACACTAACCCAACTAGTTGCACAAATACAAGAAGATGATTACGACAATAATAATGATAATAGTAATGATGATAACAATTCACATTACAATAAAGGACATAATACTTCACGAATACATATTCAACATTTCAGACGACATTCAACAGAAATACCAACATTAACGCGTAGAGATAAACCAACAGAACATTATGTAGATACGAACTACAAACACTATAACACTACTATACGTAGGACAGAACATGGTCTACAATTACGTACATTAGAATCACCAACAAAGAAACAAGCACCACCACTACCAGAAAGAAAACACAAAACAGAACAATTCAAAATGGAAACATTAACAACAATAAATGAAAACAAAACCCAACCACTACCACCAATACCACCACAACTTATAACACCGCCTCCAGCGTACCAACGCTTGAGTAGTCTCCCACCTGTATCAATCCCAATACCAACTCCAAGCGCACCTAATATAGAACAATCGCACATACAGATTAAACCCTATTCATACGAATCACCTATAACACAACAGACACAATATGAAATTCCTCAACCATCAAATAATCAACATAATCAACATAAACTAATACCAACTCCCAGACTTTTAGAAATTCAGAACCCGCCACCAATAGATTTCAACCAATTAAAACTAGCAAATAACAAAATGCAGAATCGTAGCTACAGCCTAGATATTCTTAAAAATGATCAGCCACATACGAATGAAGTCACATATTATGATACCCATTCGGCTGATACATACGAAATCTAAAAACAAACAATTCCATTTAGTAACAACTAACATTACCTAATCACCCGCCATTACTTGCCAAATTTTTTACCATACCATTTTTTGATTTTTATTCATTCATAAGGAACAATAAGACTAAAACAAACTACTTATAAACTAGTTTCACAAAAACGACATCAGAATGTATAACAATTGTTATTATAACAAACACATAATTAACAAAACATATAATTCCAACAACTTATAATTAGAACAACGTATAACAACTTTTATTATCACAAACATATACTAAATCGAAGATATAATACAGATTATACTAATCATATTTGAGTTTTAGCATTCAACTATGGCATCTAACATGGAGTACGACTCGCCATACAAATCCGACTCGCCATTTTCCTACGAAGTGGAAGAAGGAGAGTTGAGTTGTGAGTCAGGCAGATCCAGCCCCGGGACTATTCGGGACTGTGCATCTGACTGTGGGACTCAAACTGAAACAAATATGATCACAAATGACGAGAATATCAAAACACTCAGAGTCGAACTGGAAAACGAAACACACATTGTGCAGACACCACAAGACATAGCCCGAAAGATACAAAACAGATTTGGTAATCGACGAAATCTGCAATCTTTTGATACTGGTAACAATAATATTAACAATATATCGGAACAAGGAACAAATATAGCTACACATAGCTATCAAAACACAAGACCACGACAAAATTATAATTATAACAGTAGTGACACATATATGTCACCACCCCTACCGAATTACCCCCCGCCAGTACGTCCACCCCCACCATCAGACAACTACGTAATTGATCAACCACAAACACAGAACAATGTTAGACAACGTTTATTCGCAAGAACAACAATGCCTACCACTAACAATTTAAGATTTCCATATGCGGTGACACCCCGCTCTAATAACAGAAAATCGTTCTTTCATCAATCAACGAACGAACAGACCCCGACCGAGACGGTCATGGAAACGATTTGGTTCCAAAACAAGGATCCAAAAAATCTTAGTAACCCTCACGGAATGAACTACAACCCACTCCTCTCGTACCGAAATTGGGCAGATATGCCATTCGATTCTCGATCCTATAACTTCTTTATGGCACCTTTACACACGCTGAAAGATCGTGTGTCAGAATTTTTTCCGCCACTCCCGTCGGAAAACACAAATACCGTAAAAAGAAGCACAAAAAATATGGGTAGAGACAAGATACACCAGTCTCAATACCCTAAGCTAAAACAATTCTACAGTCTCACAGAACGTTTCCTGTACGACTACGACTATGAATTTCGATTACCAGTAAACTGTAACTTTGATCTTTTAGTGGCAAAAGCCTCTCAAGATCTATCCGCATACAGCGCCTTTACACAGCAACACCAGATTTTCCAACTGAGTTTTAACTTCCTCCACCCTACACCAAAGGACGTTCAAAGCAACAATTATAGAGTTCACGAGACGAAATTAATTCACAATCTGATATATTATACATTCCTTAGAGACAAACAAAATTCAGAATCTAAAAGCTACGTTCATATCAATGACCAACTGACATCACCATACTTCCTCAATTATAGCTACAAATTAAAATGGGAGTACACTATTGGAACATTGAGAAACTTTGATCCAATTAAAAACTACTACGTCTTCCAGCCAAAGGACGCACCAGAGCGACCGCTCATGATACCTCTGGAAGCGATCGAACCTTGTGAGGAGTACCATGTATATCACCTCACAGGGAGTGTAACTAATAAGGCAATTACAAACCGCCTAAACTTTAATAACGAACGAAAAATTCAAGACACAGAAAGAGAAATTTGCAATGCCTTACAAGCATCAATAACAGAAACCCCCTTAAAGGAAATCGTCAACTTACTTGGATATTATCTCTCAAAGGACGAATACTTCTTGAAAGAATATAATCACTACTGTGAAAGGAGTAATCACCCGAAACAAACGCAGAAGCTATAGTAACGTCCAGTGTAACAAGTAACAATTCAATGTCTTCGTAATTAACGAACAAACTGTAACATCGCCAAACCATGTTTGTAATCTTTGCATATGTTTGTAACTCTTTATCTTTATCATTTCAAACAAATTCTTCCAATTTGTAAACTCATGATTCTGAATCTTACCCCCTGATTATGGAACATACCTATCATATGTTATTCATATGTTATTCCTCATACCCATTTCTGATACTCAATGTTCATCAGTTTTGAAATAAAAAGTTTAAAGCCAAAAACAAGTTTTTATTTTTTTTTAGATACAAACTCAACCTACTTTATAATACTGTATATGTAAATATGCAAAGATTTTCCCATAGTTAGTTATATGCAACACACATGCAATTTTGTAAATAAAGCAAATAGGCAAATAAAATAAAATCAGAACAAATAAAAACAGAACAAATAAACTATTGCACATGCATACTGTGTATAACATTTTAATAAATGACTCATAAGCCATGTTATCAACACTGAGTAACACAATACTATAGGACATGAGAATATCTCATAAAACAGATCATAACATAATGAATTCTTTGGGATAATTTACAGTCTACCATACCCAAGGTACATTACAAATTTATTGTTTATGACAAACTATAAATTTAACATAGAGTAACATATACGAAACAGTCAGATTAAAAACAAAAAAGAACAGAATTTTCCTTCAAATCGAAATTTTCACATGCAATATTAAGACATCATGAACGGACTACATGCAACACATGTAAACACCAAACTATGTTGATTATAGTAACAGCTAACAAAATAATCTTTTATATCGTAACAACTCACATAATGGGTAGTACTCAGACCTTTGGGTACACTGATTTTGACTTATAAGCGCGCAGACAGAGACGTTAATTTAATTTATGTAATTAAATAAATAACTGTTGATTGGGACTAAGAACTTGTCATCTGTGGGCATACCCATTACAAACTACTATAAGCGAGATCTATAAGCCTTTAAACAAATTCATAAGAGACTGGCAGGTAGATGTAAAAATATAACAAAGCGCTAAGCAGCATTTTCAAATCTTACAGATACGGAAAATGTTTCCTCAGTGAAGTATGACAAAACAATTGTAAGAACTAATACCATTCAGTAACTCATGATTTCAAGCAGGAGCATTAATTAATACATGTTCAATTGCTATAACAACATTACCAATCAGCATGGCCGACGAATCCCATGTCACTAAAACCAAACACGTTATTCGCCATTTCGTTGACATACTCTCCTTTATGTCACTCTCTAACAATTAAAACAACAAAACATAACATACTTCTTTCGATTTTCTTTCCAACCGGAAGGGATACTACGTATTAGAACATGTAGTGAATCTAAAAACGATTCTTAACACCTAACAGCTAACAAAACCAAGCAAACCAGGTAAGTCGACGCCGGACATCAGGACACCTACAACATCAACGACGGGCCTACCCAGAAGGATCTCCGTCCACTGGATAGTGTGGTGGTGGAATAGATACTTTTGTGGTTGTTGATGTTCACTCTTTGCTCTTTGGGTAACCGATGTTTCGGATTCGACTCACAGACAAGCCGGTCTTCAAGCAACACAACCAAAAAGAAAGAAAATCCTTCAGAGAGATTACAGAGAAATTAATAAACAATATTCTACTATATTCTATTGGAAGACTTTCAAAACAACTCTAAACCCCGGAAAGATGGAGTCAGATATGACTTCCAAAAAGGAATATTTAATATTTTGAAAGACTTTATTCAGAAAGACTGAAATACTCTTTTCTGATTGGATAAAAATAATATATTATTTTATCCTTCTTTCCCTCTATGTGTTTACCCATCTACCCTCTCTCAGCAGAAGAGAAAGTTATTTAGTCAGTACCAGTTACCATCCTGATATAATAATAAAGTATATTTCTCTCTCTCTACTCCGCTCTTGTTTTGTATTGAGATAAACGTTAGACCGTAGCATTGGGGCCCGTGCACCGTCTACTGAAGCTCAGATAGAAGAGTAACAGACTAGAGGAATAGAACTTTAGTTAGTCAGGTAAGCCTTAAGATTAACTATTATTCTTGAGACAACCATAAGACAGTTCCAGCAGTACCCTAAAGAAGGTAAGCCGTAGAACACGTCTTAATAGGCATGCAAAAGCGGATGAAAACTTCTTCCATCAAACAAAGCTTCTTTTATAAAATTGTCTCCCGCGTATACAGAAACTACGGCGAAGTACTCAATAAGCAAACAATCACCAACATTTACTGGGAATACTTCACACAATTTCAATCAACTGAACAGGTGCACCTGGCGAATAGTGCGCAAATATGGAACATGTAACAACTGGAAAAAGATAAATTGAAATGGACTGATGAACACGGGGATTGATACCCCACGGGAAAAAGCCCGAAGATTTTATTACTACTACTATTGTTTTTTGTTTAGCCTTTTGCCATAGTTCTCGTAACGTCGACAACGGAACTGTACGCGGTCTTAATTTTGCGTATTAGAGGTATTAGTCTAACTTGAGAGCCATGCTGGTGAACATTTCTCCAATTGTTGTCTAAAGAAATTCGAGTCTGATTTTTGGATGCGAACTTGTAACCTGGCAAACGTATTTTATGATTATTTCAAAAATGAAGTTCATATTGAAGAGGACCACAGGATCTCTTCTTTTGGATCTGTACTTGGATTTTCACAGAAACTACTACGTGAATGACATGTACCTGGAGAATCGATTGTGAATGTATTAATTGCCAAAACTAATTTTCTCTTAAGACTGGTAACTCCTAAAACTGAGGGTGTGGGGAACCCTTAGATTTTTGCTCTCAAGTCTGCATTATTATTTGTTACATAGCTCGTATTGGAACCCGAGCTGCCTTTGGCGATATATTTCATTTTAACAAGAAAAACTTCAGTTGCCTTTAAGTCTAAGGTTGTCATTCCACTTTAAAGCAGGTGAGAGATCTTTAAGCCTAGTTCCTTTTGCATGTTTGTAGGTAATAAGGAATTTCGACTTGCCGAGATGTTCCTTTTAATATTGAGCAATTCACACGACGTGTTTGCCTACACGCAGTTGTCGTTTCACCATTTAAGTTCTGTGGCTGCCAATTGAAGTTAATGGTTGATTGTTGCTAGTAGCTTATAATCAGCAAAACCATAATTTTAATTGAAGGATAGGATATGAGGTGGGCAAATCATAAAGATTGCAAATGAGGGGTACCAAGTATTGGTACGTGAGGAAAATCATATGCCACGTGCTTCAATTTTGAGAACTCGTTATCAGATTTATGCCAGCTGTCGCCAATTTTCTAAGTAGGATGTTGGGAGCAGTAGCTTTCCTCCGACTTTCAAGTTTCTATCTGTAACGAGTTATGTATTATCGAAGGCCTTTGCGAAATTGATATACAAACGGTTAGTTCGCTAGTCGTCGTTTTAATGATAAATCGAATCTAGAAACACTAGAAGCTGGCTAACTGTTGATCTGCGCTTTGTAAACATATGGTGATTTTTGTAATTTATCGTGACTAGATTTCTGTAATTGATCAGAAATATTCTCAAAAGTACAATACAGTGAAGTTGGACCGTAACAGCAAACATCATTTTTTTTTCATATTTGAAGATTCGAGAAACTTGACTTACCTTCCAGTGCAGAGGAAAGTAACCTTTTTACAATGATTTGAAAGTTAAGCTATGTACTTCCGAGCAGTACTTCAAAATAGTTTTAACAATAATGCCGGGACTATAATTGTAGACTTTGAGTGCGTTTGAAACTTTACCTTCGCTATCTTCTATCTTGCTGGACTTTGTTTATCGATTCAATTTTGACGTAAATTCTCAATGTCAAAACGCTCTTAAAACCGCAACGGAGTAAGTTAGCTTTGGCTGTCAGTTTCGTCTACAATTATTTCAGGGCGCTTTTGTCCAGATTTAAACCATTTAGGAAGTTACTGGATCCTTTCTCTGGGAAGGTTGGAATTTGGCTGATGGTTTTCAATTGCCGGTTTTGTAATAAGATATGTAGTAGATCAAGAGATCCATGGTGTGCTCTTTTGAATGTGGCCATGGAGGTGTTTACCGAGCCAAGTATAGCAGATTTTTACAAGGACGTGAAATTACAGAAGTAATAAGTCTTGAGAAGATTTTTAAAGATGGCCTTATTCAACGTTTTCCATTTTGTTTTCTGAGGAGCGGTTCTCGGAATGCGCAGCTTTTCGAGCTATAGGTCGCGCTACAATAGGTTTGTGATGAGAAACAGGTTTGTTTTTCTGTGTTAATACTGTGTGATTGTTAAGCTTTCATCAGTTGGTAGGATCGATGGATCCGGACTGCTGACGAATACAACAATGTTTTGAATTTGAGTTGATTTCGATTGAAGCTCAAGAATTGCTTTTTCATGTTCGTCGCTGAACATCATTTGATTCCAACTAATATTTGGGTGAATTATTCACCAGGAGTAATACGCTGATGCTGCTGTGCTCTTCTGTGGTTGTTGTTTTGCAAAAAAAGATTTATAACTTCGAGAGTGTCCATCTGTCGGGGATCAGATATTGTGGATTTGATTTACCCATGTCTTTTTGATAGTGTAGTTTGGTACGAGGTCATTGTTTGACTTCCATTAAGTTGCCTTGTTAGATGTTAGTACATCTTCGATTCAACTTTAGATGTGTGAGACGTACGTCTATTTGAAGTAAGCTCTCATATTTAATGTTTTACGTCTTTTGCGAAGCAAATTGTTTTCTGTTTTCAGTTCCTCTGGCGTTTAATCTCAGGGCTTAGAAAGAAAGAATTTATTCCTCTAAAGAAATTTTATACATAGAAAATTCACCAGACTATCTCGGAGAGGACGGGCCAATGTTGCCCTCTAGGTTCCTACCCTAGCTAAGTTGAAAGCAATTTGGGACAAAATCGATTTTTTATTAAGCTGAAATTTTCTAAGTTCCCTAACTTCTCCAGTCTTGAGAAATGCATTTTGATGATTTGGCTTGAGTACTAGGTAATCGTTATCCTTTAGACGTACTGCTGATTTTAAGAAACCTCTTTAATTCTATGAAAGTACGTGAGTCGCCCCTGACCAAGTATTTGTATTCTACTTAATAGCTTATCCGATTTCAGATCAGGAATTTTTTCAATTTCTTGATTGTCAGAATGCATTCTTTCATTCATCCGGTAATCCATCCTGCGGTAATCCCCCCCCCGTTTGTAGCTACTAAGGAACAACCGCTCTTTCATTCATCCGGTAATCCATCCTGCGGTAATCCCCCCCCCCCCCCCCCGTTTGTAGCTACTAAGGAACAATCGCTCGCTAAAAACACGCAAATTTATACTTTTGCAATTTTTTTCGGGCTTTTGAAAATTTTGATTTTTATTATAGCCCTAGGTGTCAAGGAACCTTCTCTAGGTTTTGATAATAGGTTACTGCATAGTTTCCAGTGGTAATGGAATTGTTTCAACGTTTTAACATCACAAATTTTTCATTTTTTGACAAAACGTGCAATTTACAAATTTTTTGACATCTATTTTTCCTTATTCAGGTCTTTCCAGACCCAGGGGCTAGAAAGCCTCCTAAGGGGTTTGATAATAAAAATACTGACAAATATAGATTTTTTGAATAGCTTTTCAACTTAATGTCACAAATTTTAGCATTTTTGTGATAAAACTTGCTTTTTTTCAAGTTTTTTGAAATGTTTGTTTTTTTTAAGGTTTTTTCAGCCTCAAGAGCCATGGAACCTCCTCTAGAGTTTGAAAATAGGTTACTGTATGATTTCTAGATGTAATTGACACAAGGAAATGGTTCCTAAGATACTATTATCTTGAATTTTAGCGAGATTTTGTTAAAATTTGCAGTTTCCACAATTTTTTGTCCTTTTCTGAATTTAACTACCATTACTGGCCAATTAATCTTTTATGTCTTGAAGATGGGTTACTTGACAGAACTTTTGAGACAAATGGCTGTAAGCTTATTTACCGCGAAGTTGAAAACTTTCTAATTTTGCCCTTTTCAGTTTTTTCTGATTTATTTACTAACAAGGCTAGAAAACTAGAAGTTGCAGAGTCGAATCGCATCATGGAAAATATTCCTGTCTCTCACTGTCGGTTAGGGTTTCTTTCCTTCTCTTTCTCGTACACGTTTTATCTCTCTCACTCTTCGTTGATGCCGCACTTCAGCTGCTGTTATTTGGCGCAATGTCATCATCTCTGACCCTCATTAACAATGAGTTAGTGGAAATCACTTTAATCATTTTTTGTCCTTTTCTGAATTTAACTACCATTACTGGCCAATTAATCTTTTATGTCTTGAAGATGGGTTACTTGACAGAACTTTTGAGACAAATGGCTGTAAGCTTTTTTACCGCGAAGTTGAAAACTTTCTAATTTTGCCTTTTTCAGTTTTTTCTGATTTATTTACTAACAAGGCTAGAAAACTAGAAGTTGCAGAGTCGAATCGCATCATGGAAAATATTCCTGTCTCTCACTGTCGGTTAGGGTTTCTTTCCTTCTCTTTCTCGTACACGTTTTATCTCTCTCACTCTCTTCGTTGATGCCGCACTTCAGCTGCTGTTATTTGGCGCAATGTCATCATCTCTGACCCTCATTAACAATGAGTTAGTGGAAATATTTTAATCATAAATGATTTAACCGCCACTTTTTAGGAGATCATTGTTATTTGCTCTCAAAAGCAATTTGTGGTAAATGTATTTTTCCTGTTTCTCTTTTATGCAGTTTTTCGCTTGGCCGCTTTTTCGTATGACCCATTTGACTTTCGTCTTCGGAAACGGGATAAAGTTCTCTTCGAGCAGTTCAGCCCACTGGTCTTCAAATATGCGACTGACAGAAGCTGTTTTGGAGACTCATACTCACGGTGTGAAGGGCGGTTCTTAGAAATTGATCCCACACCAAAACCCACCCACCGCCACATCAGTCCCCCAATCCACTTTTGCACCTCCGCTGCGGTGCACCCCTGCTGCGCTCACCTTACGCCCCTTCAATTAATCTAAAGCTAGCCTTACTAAACCGTGGCTAGCTACTGACGAAGCCAACCGCTCGCCGGTCGTTTGAGAGCAATTTGCCCGACGTTAGTCGGTTATGGAAGGATTGTTCTTTTGTACACGATTGATTTATACGTGAAGCAAATGTAAAGCTAGCTTGAATAGGATAATTTTCCGGTGCGAATCTGTGCATTCTGTTAAATGCAAGGTTTTGTTGCAATACTCGCTTTTTCTTTGCTCCTTATTTCGCTGGTTGCAAGTTCTGCAATTGCTGCTTGATTGCTTATGGTGATTTTCACTGACTGGTTATTAAGATAAATTAGAGTTGTTATTTAGTGGATCAATTGGTGACTCGTTGCAAAAATAGTCTCCTATATTACCTGCTTTTAGGTGCCTGCGGAAACAACATCCAAAACAACTGAATTGCGCCGAAATTGGCAAATTGTTTTTTTCATTTCAAGTTTTAGTATAACCCCCGGCTGAAACAGGCTGCAATAGATTTCAGCTCCCACTAGTCCGAAAGCAGTTCCTCTGACTTTAGTCGGTTATGTTTCAAGAGTACCGTTGTCTCCGATGCAGCCTGTTTTCTCATTGTTTTTGTGCTTGATTTTTTTTCGATGATTTTTCGTCAAAAGTAACGAAAATCACTCATATGGTTCGGCTGTTGCACAACTACTCATCCAGGTCAATTCAAGAAAGTGTTACATTGAGTGATACGAGGTTTTAAACTTTTCGCGTAAACTGAACCTAAGCAGTCAGGATTTTTGAGGTTTGTTCAGTTGATTTGCTAAATTCATATCTGCTGCATTCGATATTTTAATGGTGGACATGATTCTATTTGGCGTAAATAGTTTTTCAACGAGCTGTTTTTTTACTGGTTGACTGAGACAGAATTGATATTAAATTTAACGCGACTTAAAATTTCGGAGCATCTGAGTGTCGTTTATTACGCGTTTTCGATTTTCACAACGTGGTAGTAAGCATTTCAACAAATCTTAATAGTTTAACTATTTATATGTTAACAATGTTTCAGTTTTGCAGTCCCTCACGAATAGAATCGACTTCCTTTTGAAACTAAACGTTTACCAAGAAAACGCCTTCAGAAAGAAGCTAGAAACTTTGTTCTAAGAAATCTTGTACAGCACTTTGAGTATGTAAATAGTGCTTAAACCAATAATAACTGATTTTAACTGTTTTATAAAAGCAATCGGAGTTTAATATTTGAAAATACTGAATTTCAGGTAGAGACATGGGCGATATTGAAGATCAGAATTTTGATGAAGTTGGAGCTGGAGCTTCAGAAACTTATCCCATGCAATGCAGTGCCCTCCGCAAAAATGGCCACGTGATGATCAAGGACCGTCCATGCAAAATTGTGGAAATGAGCACTTCTAAAACTGGAAAGCACGGACACGCTAAAGTAATGCCTTTGAACTACAGTATTTGGTGAAGACTTCCCAGAAATGTCGAATCAGAACTGTTCTCCAGAATTTTTGAACCATAGAAACTGATAGAAAATTCGAAGGTTTTAAAGGTGTGGTTACAGTAATTGGTAGCTAAATAATGTTTTAAATTGTGTTCTATATTTACCTCCGACGCGCCCCAAATACAAGCACGCACGCACAGACTGTGGTAAGCATATGTGCACCCCGAACTAGCACGTGCTACGTTAACTTTATCATAACGTGCAAGCATAACGCTCGAATTGGGCTCAAACTGCACGTCTAAGGGACTGGCTTGTAGAAGGTCATTTATTTGCCGCTATGGGATGGGTGTAAATTTAGGTACACTTGGTTGGTATTGATCTGTTCACTGGTAAGAAGTTGGAGGACATTTGTCCATCGACCCACAACATGAATGTGCCCAATGTGAAGCGCACTGACTTCCAATTCACTCATTTGGATGATGACGATAGCTATGTCAATGTCATCGACCAGGATGGCAATGAGTATCAGTTCAAAGTAGAGCCCGGAGAAATTCTCACCGACATCAAGAACAAGGAGAGCAACAACGAGGATTTCTTGGTCAGTTCCACTAAGTTATCGCTTTGAATCTTACTGGCATAGAAAACCGCATAGATTTTACGGACGGCAATGGGCTGTGTAATTTGCCAGCTACATGACATTTTTGTACTAGTCCATACAATCCTTCTTATAAAACTTATGGACCAATCGACAATTGATTCGTTATGTATTAATCCGAAAGTTGGCATTGTTTCAATCCGTTGTATTCATTTTTAATCGACAATAGAGGCGCTAATTTTCATGTTTTTAATAGCTGTAAACTGTGCGGAGCTATATTGCGATGCTCTTGGTTTTTTTTACCACTCAAAGAGGATTGTTGGTTTTCTTTAGGTTTTTTTACCGGAGGTACTATTCGTTCAGACGGCGTTTTGACCTAAAAGCGAAAGTGTGTAAACTTGTCGTGTGAACTAATATTGTGTTAGCGAGGAGCGAGAGAAGATTTTTGATCATGCGCTGCGCACAGTGATGACTTTTCGACTTTGAAAATTGTTTTTGACAGAATGGTGCATATAGATAACCGTTTTTAGGCAGTTTTTTGTCCTATCGGCCCTACTTTTAATTTAGTTTGATAAAATTTTTTATTCGATACCTGGTTTGAAATGTGACCATCGCCAATTCCTACCACGGTGTTTTTGGGAGCTTGCTAATGCGTTTCAAATGGGCACATACTTCACAATTTTTTCGTCAGTTTCATTTTCGGGTCTTTTTCGTTCGTTCTTTTAGTTTTACAATGTACACATGTTAATCTGATTTTGGGAGTTTTTGTCCAGTTTTTCTTTTTTCTGTTTGGATTTAGGCGCTCTCCTTTTTTTAATTCGCTTCACCTTTTGATCACGTTTTTCGTTTTACATAAGTCATGATTTTCGCGCTTAACTTCGGACTTACTTCACTCATTGTTTCAACTGAATGAATTTTTTATTCTTTTATGTATTGAATTACGTAATGTAGTGAGTATGGTCAAGTTTAAAAGAGCAAACGGAACGGGAGAAACCGATAAAGACCGGTCACTATGTCATAGTGCATAAGGTTATCAAAATTTATTAAACCGGTTGCGAGCTGGCATTAGTATTATCCTTAATAGCCTTCAGTTGAGAAGCTGAATTAAGTGTAATAGTAGAATCTAATCCAATATGAAGAATATACACCAATTAAGAACTTTGACACTTCGGGAGTTTCTTCAATTTCATCTCTTAATTTTCTGTTTCAGTCAATGTGCGCCAAGCGGGTCAGTGGCGGCTTTTTTCGGCAATTTGCAGTCTATGCTTTAAGTTTTGCAATTGTATAATTCCTTATATATCTTCAGAAAAAGTGAAAGACCGAAATTTATCCTATTTTTGTCTTAATTGCTGTGACTCTAAACCGATAAAAGTAGTGGTATTTGGAGGTCTAAATTTTTGTATTATGAAAAATTGGGTTTTGGTTCTGAGAATTTTATCTGCCGTATGCGTTTGTAATGTCTTTGTGTAATACAGTTGATTTCCGAGTTCTTTCTTTTCTAGATCAGAATCTTGATCATGGAAAAAAAATTTCCGAGCAGTTTTTTGAGCATTATTGGACTATCCTAAGAATTTAGTCTATTTTTCCAAAATTACCAAATCTGTTCAGTTACAAAGTTTTGCGGCATCATGATTTCATTGAGTTTTTCTGTCAAAATTTTTATGTTGTGTATTTTTTGCCTTCTATATATTTACTGAATGATATTGTAATTGTTTATATTTTAACTTGCTTCAATAACTCCAAAGCTGAAGTAGTTCTCGTGGTAACAGTGATGTAGGTTCCATCTTAAATCAAATCTGGTGAGGTAACGAGTTAATGATTTAAGACAAAAGGCAATTCAGTTGAAATTACGGTTTTCTTTGAGGCTCCGACGCTTCGAGTCGCTTCTGGAAGTCTTCCGGCAATGTTTTTTGTTTCGTCGTTTGACGCTCTTTTTGGTTTTATATTTGTTCACACAGCAAAGCTGAAGAAAAAAAATTCTGCATGACTTCTGCCTCTCACTTACGGAATTTGCGCTTGACGTCATTTCTCACACTTTTAACCATCGTTTTCAGCTCAGTTGCGTGATCAGATTTTGATCATACGTGACTCAATGAATTTGACTTTTACACTTCGAAATTTGAATTAGTTTAAAGTCAGGATGAGTTCCTGACTTTAAACTGTGTACTAAAGGTTCCTAATGGAAAGGCTTCCGCGCAAGGAATTTTAACAAGCTTTTTTAATTGATCGCTGAATATTTTTCAACATAGCTCTTTGGGCGGCGTCGATAACTTTTTTAATTTCGTCGGCGTCGATAACTTTTTCAATTTTATGTTTCTGTGTCTATTATACGGCACGCAAGTCTATTCTTTTGCAGCTATTACAGCAATGTGCTGGCTATGCTTTCAAATTCTTGCAGCTGAAGAACTCAGTTAGACGCGCTACTAGGTGTAAGTTTACTGCAATATTAACACTGAATATGCGCAAAGTATTTCATTAACTGAAATCCAAAGAATGAGTATTGAGCTAGCAACAGAGCTCAGCGTTGTTTAGTTCTGAATCATTAAGTTATTTTCTGATTAGATTTTGTTTTCTCCCAAAATTGAGTCGCAATCATTTCTCATATATTTCGAATTTCGAATAAATCGACTTTTTGGTAAACTTTCTTATTGCTCTCAAACAAAGTTATTAGAAATTATAGTCCTGTGGTCTTTAGCGATTTTTCGCTTGATCTTTTTCTCATCTGATGCTTTTCAAAAACGCGATCAAGTGTTAGCGCGCGGAGGCATCAAGTTCGCTTCGAGCCTTACGGCTTACTGGTCTCTAATTGTGCGATTCGCCGAAACTTCGTAGCTTAAAGGGCAGTTCTTATATGATTGACCCCAACCGCGCGCTCCCCTCGCCTCCCCCAGGATCACCCCACGCGCCCTTCAATTAAACTAAAGCAAGCCTCTTTAGACTGCAGCTTCTGACGAAGCCAACCGCTCGTCATTCGTTTGAAAGCCATTCGCCCGTCGTTAGTCGGTTATGTTTACGATTGCTTCATTTTGACAGAATGGTGCATATAGATAACCGTTTTTAGGCAGTTTTTTGTCCTATCGGCCCTACTTTTAATTTAGTTTGATAAAATTTTTTATTCGATACCTGGTTTGAAATGTGACCATCGCCAATTCCTACCACGGTGTTTTTGGGAGCTTGCTAATGCGTTTCAAATGGGCACATACTTCACAATTTTTTCGTCAGTTTCATTTTCGGGTCTTTTTCGTTCGTTCTTTTAGTTTTACAATGTACACATGTTAATCTGATTTTGGGAGTTTTTGTCCAGTTTTTCTTTTTTCTGTTTGGATTTAGGCGCTCTCCTTTTTTTAATTCGCTTCACCTTTTGATCACGTTTTTCGTTTTACATAAGTCATGATTTTCGCGCTTAACTTCGGACTTACTTCACTCATTGTTTCAACTGAATGAATTTTTAATTCTTTTATGTATTGAATTACGTAATGTAGTGAGTATGGTCAAGTTTAAAAGAGCAAACGGAACGGGAGAAACCGATAAAGACCGGTCACTATGTCATAGTGCATAAGGTTATCAAAATTTATTAAACCGGTTGCGAGCTGGCATTAGTATTATCCTTAATAGCCTTCAGTTGAGAAGCTGAATTAAGTGTAATAGTAGAATCTAATCCAATATGCAGAATATACACCAATTAAGAACTTTGACACTTCGGGAGTTTCTTCAATTTCATCTCTTAATTTTCTGTTTCAGTCAATGTGCGCCAAGCGGGTCAGTGGCGGCTTTTTTCGGCAATTTGCAGTCTATGCTTTAAGTTTTGCAATTGTATAATTCCTTATATATCTTCAGAAAAAGTGAAAGACTGAAATTTATCCTATTTTTGTCTTAATTGCTGTGACTCTAAACCGATAAAAGTAGTGGTATTTGGAGGTCTAAATTTTTGTATTATGAAAAATTGGGTTTTGGTTCTGAGAATTTTATCTGCCGTATGCGTTTGTAATGTCTTTGTGTAATACAGTTGATTTCCGAGTTCTTTCTTTTCTAGATCAGAATCTTGATCATGGAAAAAAAATTTCCGAGCAGTTTTTTGAGCATTATTGGACTATCCTAAGAATTTAGTCTATTTTTCCAAAATTACCAAATCTGTTCAGTTACAAAGTTTTGCGGCATCATGATTTCATTGAGTTTTTCTGTCAAAATTTTTATGTTGTATTTTTTGCCTTCTATATATTTACTGAATGATATTGTAATTGTTTATATTTTAACTTGCTTCAATAACTCCAAAGCTGAAGTAGTTCTCGTGGTAACAGTGATGTAGGTTCCATCTTAAATCAAATCTGGTGAGGTAACGAGTTAATGATTTAAGACAAAAGGCAATTCAGTTGAAATTACGGTTTTCTTTGAGGCTCCGACGCTTCGAGTCGCTTCTGGAAGTCTTCCGGCAATGTTTTTTGTTTCGTCGTTTGACGCTCTTTTTGGTTTTATATTTGTTCACACAGCAAAGCTGAAGAAAAAAATTCTGCATGACTTCTGCCTCTCACTTACGGAATTTGCGCTTGACGTCATTTCTCACACTTTTAACCATCGTTTTCAGCTCAGTTGCGTGATCAGATTTTGATCATACGTGACTCAATGAATTTGACTTTTACACTTCGAAATTTGAATTAGTTTAAAGTCAGGATGAGTTCCTGACTTTAAACTGTGTACTAAAGGTTCCTAATGGAAAGGCTTCCGCGCAAGGAATTTTAACAAGCTTTTTTAATTGATCGCTGAATATTTTTCAACATAGCTCTTTGGGCGGCGTCGATAACTTTTTTAATTTCGTCGGCGTCGATAACTTTTTCAATTTTATGTTTCTGTGTCTATTATACGGCACGCAAGTCTATTCTTTTGCAGCTATTACAGCAATGTGCTTTCAAATTCTTGCAGCTGAAGAACTCAGTTAGACGCGCTACTAGGTGTAGGTTTACTGCAATATTAACACTGAATATGCGCAAAGTATTTCATTAACTGAAATCCAAAGAATGAGTATTGAGCTAGCAACAGAGCTCAGCGTTGTTTAGTTCTGAATCATTAATTTATTTTCTGATTAGATTTTGTTTTCTCCCAAAATTGAGTCGCAATCATTTCTCATATATTTCGAATTTCGAATAAATCGACTTTTTGGTAAACTTTCTTATTGCTCTCAAACAAAGTTATTAGAAATTATAGTCCTGTGGTCTTTAGCGATTTTTCGCTTGATCTTTTTCTCATCTGATGCTTTTCAAAAACGCGATCAAGTGTTAGCGCGCGGAGGCATCAAGTTCGCTTCGAGCCTTACGGCTTACTGGTCTCTAATTGTGCGATTCGCCGAAACTTCGTAGCTTAAAGGGCAGTTCTTATATGATTGACCCCAACCGCGCGCTCCCCTCGCCTCCCCCAGGATCACCCCACGCGCCCTTCAGTTAAACTAAAGCAAGCCTCTTTAGACTGCAGCTTCTGACGAAGCCAACCGCTCGTCATTCGTTTGAAAGCCATTCGCCCGTCGTTAGTCGGTTATGTTTACGATTGCTTCATTCGAGAGCGGAAAGTCAAACGGTAGTCGGTTATCTTTACTTGGTAAAATAAGTGACAAGAGCTATAATACAATTTTTTCAGTGCCAAATGCTTTCCAGTTTCTGCCCAAAAATGTCTAATGTAGCCGTGATATTTCAGAGTTTGCTGCATATCTGTATATTCAAATTTATAAATTATGAATATCAATTCGTGCTTTGATATCTAATTGAACTTCAGTTGCCTTCTAATTGTTCAGAATTTTTGCTGCTTCAAGTTTTTGATGTCATCGACTCGTGGTGTTTCTTCGATTGGTGGACTTATTTTGGCTAAGTCATTGTCGGAAGTTTTTTTGTCTTGTCACCAATTGATCTTCACGCGGTCGCTTGATTTTCTCTAGCTTTTTGACCATATTCCTAATCTTGAAGTCGTTTTCAGCTGTTTATAGTGTTTAGAAGTAATCTTCTATGCTTTAGTTTTACTTTACACAATTAAGCATAATGTAAGCTTAAATACCTTGATGTAATATCTCAACCATTTCATGGATTATAAAAGTAGATTTTTAAAATTCGCTCAAAATTTTGAAGCAATTATTGATTTTTTTAACTCGAAGAGAAGTATTCGGTTGTCAGTTTTTTTTTTAAATTGGAGCATGTGTTTTTTGTGTAATCTAAATTTCTGTGATAGTGAAATATTTTTACTGATCTATAATTAGCTTTGATAACAACATTTGAAGTCCTTTAATGAAATTGACGGAGGCTCAAGCAAGCTAAGGGAATACTAATCGAATCCGGCTAATTATTGTTACTTCGGTTTTGTAGTTTTGAAGCTGTTCAAGTGAAATTAGCTATAGCTTTTATCTATTAAAAAAATTTCAAGATAAAAATTAAATACGAGAGTATTTCTAAATGAGTACCAATTTCCTTAAGTTGTCGAGAAGTCATTTATTTTAAGTACTGGCAGAAGAAGTCTTTTAAGATTTGATTTTCGCTCATTTTTTAAGTGAGATGTTTGTGTAGGTTACTATTATGGAAGCATGTGGTAGCGCGATCGCCACGGGAACGAAGCCGATGACCAAGTGAGAAACTGAGAATGATTGGGAACTTTCTACTACTTGTTTATCAAGGGACAAACAAATGCGTGAGCAGAAAACAATCATGTGATTTTTAATTTGAAATCTATTTATGAAGACTTGCCTGCTGCTGCTTAAGATGCCTACCTGCAGGGGATCTGCAATTATTAACAAATACGGAATGCTATCTTGAAATTTGTGATAATTGAAAAGTGAGGATGTGATGATGAATTGTAGCAGTTTAAACGAATTGTGATTGATTTGATTTGATTGATAACAAATAATGTGGAAAGTTGTTTCTTGATCTCTTTTTCTCCATCCATCAACACCGCCACCACCCTTTTAATCAAAATGCCTTCTAAATGATACACGAGAACAATGTCCGTAAATATTGAATACTACTGTAACAAGAAAAACACTAATACAAATAGTAAATTAATAACTTGGTAATGCTCAATCGGTTATCTACTCCCATACCAGATCATTGACTTCAGCTGTGCTTAATGTTGTACCGACCGATTGCTTGAAGTGAGAAGTACTTGCAACATGTTTTTTTTTTCACTATCTTACTATCCATGTGGCTTTTTGTGGTTATCGAGCTGTGCAAATGCTGTGGGTTATTTTGTTTTGTCATCATCCGTAAACAAATGCTTTGACTTGCGAACTACTGTATAATACCTGCAGATATTTTGTGCAGTCTTTATAATTTGATGGGACAATTTTTATCATAAGTTTGCTCAATAGAATTTATTCTATATAAGGCTTTCTTATTTTGCACTCGAGTGAACAAAGTGAGGAGCAGACAGCAGAAAGGACTGCTACTGTTGTACGTCATCGATGCTGATGGAATAAAGAGAATCTGAAAGGGAAAGTTGTGACGTGGGATGTATGATTCAATGCATCTATTCTTTGCGACTCCAATAGTCTATTGACAAACTACTATGTGACCGAAGCATGAGCAGCATGAACAAAATTTTTGAAATGAAAATATACAATTCAGGTGAGTCAAATGATGCAGCAGAACCAAAGTAATACTGGAATAGTAAACACATGTAGACTAAGAGTAAATTGGAAAATTAAGGTAAGACTAGGTTATCTGTATGCTTTACGGTGAAGTGGAAGATTACATGTACATGCATTGCCTGAAGAGACTATTTTTGGTTAAAGTTAGAAGATATTACCTGGTTTTGCTTCATCAACGATGTAGAGTTCAGGAAGAAATATCTAGTATGTTGAGGTTTGAAATTATGGAGAAGCATTTCGCGGGATTGTTAAAATTATGGGTTTCGTAAATTGGCACAATGGGGGGATGCAGTGCACGCATGTGTTAAACCACATAGCTTTGACGGTCATGCTCAATTTATATCGTAGTTCATATTGAATGTGCATTTTGAGAAGTTCAGAATTCGTTTTTCAAATACGTTGCGCTGTTCAAGTATAAAAAGCTGACTAGAACCTCAACGGGGGGACACTATGTATTAAGATAGGGAATGCAGAAATTGTCCCCCTAGGGGAGTCATTACCGCACTTAGGGGGACATCGCTGTAGCCTATCTTAAAACACGTGGGTCATCAACCCCCCAGGCAGCTCCGTCCCTCTATATACTGCTTGTTCATTTGAAAATAGTAACTGGAAAATAATGCCATGTTTTACCAGTTGCTTACTGAAAATTCGGTGAAGTGGGAAATGATTAGTGCAAGTATTGTGATTTTTCGGCTCAGAACATTTAAAAGCTGTGCTGAGCTGTTCTTGACCCTTCTCTTTGTTTTTGTCTGTTTAAATGCAGCTCGTGTCAGTTGCCACTTTTTTAAATTGCTCTCAAATGAAGTTTGTAGCAATTATATTAGTCCTGTCGGTCTTTTTTATGCGCTTTTTCGCTTGACCGATTTTTCGTCTGACGCTTTTGACTTTTCGTCCTCAAAAACGGGATACACAGGTAGCGCCCAGCGGGCATTAAGTGCTCTTAGAGCCTTTCAGCTCTGTCTCAGCTCAACTGTTTTGGAGACTTATACTTATGGTGTGAAGGGCGGTTCGTAGAGGTTGAAGACACCCCAACTGTTGTCCCCCCCCCCCCCACCACGCTATTGCCCCCCCCCCCCCGGGTGAAGTTATGTAAATTAGTGAAGTTTTGTTTTTTTAAGTTTCTCCAGCCTCAAGAGCCAAGGAACCTCATCTAGAGTTTGATAATAGGTTACTGTATAGTTTCTAGATTTAATGGAATGTTTTTCAAGATCGAAAAAAATTTATCACAAATTTAGGCAATTTTTTGAAAGATTTTTTGAATGTTTTTGAATTTTTTCCGGCACCAGGGTCCTAGAGACCTCCAAGGTTTGATAATAAGCTGCTGCATAGTTTCTACAGTTAATGGAATGGTTATCAATATTTTAATGATTCCATCTTTATTAGTCTTTTAAATTTTCTGAAAATAATTATCTTGTTCCAAGTTTATGGATCTTTAAGAGCAGGTGAAACTATTTAAAGCTTGAAATAGGGATACTTTTGAGACAATAAAATGGTTTGAAGATTTTCATATCTTGAATTTTAGCAAGGGTATGTTAAAATGTGCGATTGTTTTCAAAATTTCTGAATTTTGTCCTTTTGAGTGTAACGATCATTACTGGCCAACGAAATTTTTCAGGTCTTGCAGATGGGCTACTTGACAGAACTCCAGAGACAAAAAATGGTTTTAAACATTTTTTCACTGCGAAATCTGGAAACTTTTAATTTTTGCAATGTTTTGCAAGTTTTTAAAATATCAGATTTTCTATTTGATTTATGTACTAACAAGGCTAGGAAACTAAAAGTTGCAGAGTGGAATCAAGCTAAAGCTCGCCTCACTAAAACGTGGCTAGCTACTGACGAAGCCAACCGCTCGCCGGTCGTTTAAGAGCAATTCGCCCGGTTATGTTTGTAGTTTAGTCATTTTAATGAAGCGCGTTGTGCCTATGCGTAATTGAAAATTCTTGATTAAATGTATGAGCTTTCAAAGTAACTGTTCCTTAGTTAGTTCAGCAATACTTCACTATATATGAGAGGTGCATGAAATAATGTATGCTTGAAGGAAAGTTATCTTGAAGACAATGAACTAATTTTTTGTTGCTACATTTCAACTCTTCGGTGACTTCTTGGCTGAATGTGATTGTCGTAAGTTTTCAAGTCATGCAGCGCAATGTCAATTTTCGCTGCTTGAGATTTCGGACATTTACAGAGGCCAAACAACGCCAAATTTTAGCATTCATTCTGATGGGTTCATTTGGAGTACTGTCTTGGGTAAAATTGGTCACCTTTGCCTTGAAAATCAAATTCATGTTATCAATGCAATATTTGGGTGGAAATTTTTTCGAACCTTAAATGCTCAGTTATTAGGTACTTCAATGAGTACCGGCATTTTATCATGTGCGGATTTTTGCTCGTAGAAGAGAAGTATGATAGAGGTTTCAAAGACCAACGAATGGCAAAGATCTACGTGCACCAGGCATATGCGTCCTAAGTTACATTCCATCAACAGCAAATGGTACAAATTTGCAAGTCAACTAAAATATTCGTTCGAGAATGTTTAATTGCTCTCAAACGAAGTTTGTAGCAATTATATTAGTCATGTTGGTCTTTTTGCGATTTTTCGTCTGAACCATTTGACTTTTCCGAGCGGGCATTAAGTGCTCTTAGAGCCTTGCAGCTCACTAGTCTCAAAGTATGCGATTCACCAACTTTTGGAGACTTATACTTATGGTGTGAAGGGCGATTCTTAAATGTTGACCCCCCCCCCCCCCCCACCCCCGCTGCGCTCACCTCACACCCCTTCAATTAAACTAAAGCTAGCCTCAGTAAACCGTAGCTAGCTACTGACAAAGACAGCCGGTCGTTTGAGAGCAATTCGCTCCGACTTTAGTCGGTTGTTTATTTTTTTTGCATTAGCAGCTGAGTCATCTGAAGTAGCTGAAGTTTGGTGCTTTTGTATACAATGTATGTTTTCAGGTGTCATCATATTTTTTAAGATCTGCGCATTCATTATTTAGGTCATGCCAAGGCTGTATAAGGGGGCGAAAAACATAAAAGCTTTCATTTTTCGAACCTGAAGAGTCGAAAGAACTCAATAAATTTTTGATAAAGGGAACTTCGGCAGTTAATTTTCAAGTTTTTGACTATTTAATTGCTCTTGAACGAAGTTTGATGCAGTTATTGTAAATTTGTCTTTTTTATGCAAAATTTTTTTTCTGATCGTTTTGACTTTTCCAGTGACGTTCATTTCACGCCAATGATTTTGCGTGATCTAACCCCCCCCCCCCCCCACGGTACAAATTCCACTTCCGGCCGCAACGACGTTGCCCAAACAACCAGCCCCTTAATGAACTCCTTACTTCATACTCCTAAAGCTAAAAAGTGTTGCTGCAATTTTTTAAGACTCGTTCTGTAGTTTTAGAAAAATTTATTGTTTTGCTTGAAGTTTTCCTCTGTAAAATTGTTCGACTTCACTTCTTGAGTGACTTTTTCACGCTTGACTTCTTGGTTTTTGCATGACCTTATTATAATTAACACTTATTAATAGCCGCCCTCATCTTCTCAGCCGGCTATTATAGCGCTCCTATTTTTTTACAATTCAAATAATTTGAATTGTATTAGGGCGCTGTCTTTTTTTTAAGATCTGTTTACACATTTTCATGATTTTTGAAGTCAATTTGGAGTAGTGATTTTGGTCACGCCGAAACAGGAAATGGAGCGAAAAAGCGAGTGGTTTTGCGGCGTGAATTTTTTTCGCTCTAAATTTAAAGTAGAGTGAGAAAATGGTGTTTGAACAAAAATTCGCTTTCTCGCTAGTGAATTTTTGTTCACATGCGGCAATTTCACTTTGATTTTTACAGTGTTTTCGATTTTTTGGATCGGATTTTTTTTTCTAAATGGTTTTCCCAATCCACTCATTGTTCATTTTAGGCCTAGTTTTTTGTTTGAAACAAATGTCCATTTCTCGCTAATGGTTTTTTGTTCGCATGCGGTTTTTTTACATTGTTTTTTTTTTAATTTTTTGATCTGATTTTTTTAGAAATAGTTTTCCCAATTCACTCAGTCCCTTCTAGGTCTAGTTTTTTGTTTAGTCAATGAAAATTCTTTGAATTGTACGTCAGGACTTGTCCTGCTATGTTTTTTTTACTTCGTCGAACAAAAAAATGAATCGCTTTACCTCATTTTACCGCTTTTTCAACATTTTGCGTGAAATCTTTTTGACTTCTCTAGGTTAGTTTCTCTCTCCTCTCATTCTGCTAAAAGTGATTTTGAACATCAGTTGCTCAGCAAAGCAATTCAAAGTGAACAGAGTCAGTATAAAAATTGAAGTCAGAAGTAGAAACGGGATAAACCCATAAAGCCCAATTTTAGATGCCCGCTATTTGAACGTCGTTCCTATAAGTATTAGTTACCTCTCCCTAATGCTTTTTGGTATTGATAGTAGCCCCTGTAGCCTCTCTCTAAGAAACAAGTATGTTCAACTACGAAATGCCATCAAAATAAATTGGACTTGAAGAATGTTTTTGTTTAAAAATCTTCTTTTTTCAATATCTATTCTTTCAATCCCAATCATGCTTATTGGAATCAACGGCGGCTACTTTCCGGCAATCTGCCGGGTATGTTTCTGAAATCAATTCCGTTGCTAAAACAAGAGTAATTTTAAGATTAGTTATCTCAAGGCCCTGATAGCCACGTGATTAATGCTGCAGTCTAATAAGCCGGAGGTCGGTGGTTCAAAGCCCTCTTTGAGAAATTTGAAAATTTTGCACCCATAATTATCTAGATAATAGCCCACTCTACATTGGTTGTTTTTTGCAAATGGTTTGCAAAGAAGCTCTGAAGGCTATGTATTGGATTATTAATAGCCGCCGTCAGCCTCTCAACGGCTATTATTTAGGCGCTCTCCTTTTTTTTATTCGCTTTACCCGTTGATCATCTTCGTTTTACATAAGTCACAATCAAGCGAAATCAAGAGAAACAGGATAAACATATGACGCCCAGACATTAAGTCATAATGCATTATGTTATCAAAGTTCTTGCTATTGCTAGCTGTCTTTAGTATTATGCCTAATAGCCTTCAGTTTAGAAGCCGAATTGAGTGTAATTTTAGAATTTAACCGAATATGGAGAGTTTACACACCAAATAAGGTCACTCTGACACTTAGAAAAATTCTGTCAGTTTCTCTTAATTTTTCTTTGTTTCAATCCCATTGTGCGTCAAACGGGTGAAACTATTTGCCGGCTGTATTTTCAATCAAATATGCATGAGCTAATCCGAGACTGTTGGAGCTAAAGCTAATTTATAGTAGTATTAAGCCTAATAATTATCAGGCGTTGTGGAGAACCAGTGTAAGTTCGATGCATTTTAAAGAGAACACTTACCTTTTGAAACCAAGGCTCTGTTTTTTCTCTAACAACTGAGGTGCAGAGGTAATATTGACTTGTTTTCGTCAACTGTTGTTTTCGACTTTGTTTTTTCTGTTAGTGACACCACTCACTTCAAAGCATTTTCTGTTTATTCATTCGTGCAGGTCAATAAACGTGTGTGCGTAACATCCTTTTTACACGTCGTTCATTGTTGTGAATATTTTTGCCTCCAGAATTACCGCACTTAAAATTGACTTCTCTCACACATTTATTTTTGCAAACTTGAATAGGATTTGGAGTTAAATGTGGATACTCGTATTCAAGGTGATTTGAAGTCAAACTATTTCTGGTGATTTTTAGACTGCAAGCTATCACATCAATCTGCCAGCCGTGTTCTTAATTTTATTTTTTATTGCAATGGAGTTGAATAGAGGTCAATGTGTTTCCAGCAATCTGTCGACTAAGTTTTACACATAATTTTTACCCGATAATCCTTTGAGGTACCGCATCCCAGGTTTAATGATTTGCATGTTGTATTTATTTTGAAACAGTTGGTAATTACAATTTAAGTTGGTAGATGCAGTCAATTCTGTTAGTTGAGGTCAGTTATTGTTTCAATTTAAGTATTGCCGCCGAATTGGCTAATTTCTTATTCCAGTTTTTGTTAAAAATTGAAATCATTTTTTTGATGTTTAACGATTGTCGATTGTCTATTTTTTTTAGGTTTGATGGGCATGACTGCCAATTATAAAGGGCTGATCGCAGGTTTATTGAAATATAAAACCATCCGAAAAATTGATATCGGATTTAAAAAATCCGATATCAATTTTTCGGACGGTTTTATATTTCAATTACAATTTCAAGAAATTTTAATGGGATCTTATGGTCTTGCTGTTTTGTGACATCACACATCTGAAATCGAAATTGCGTGGTGATTTCAAGCATGCAGAGTAGTGTTAAAAGTTGCGGTTTCAGGGCATAATTATGGGTAGTTTTAGTTCATGTTTACAACTATTGTGTACAACTATAGAAAAAAAAATTCTTAGCCCTCAGAGGTTACTTATGATTTTTTAAATAAGCTATAAATCTTAGAACAGGCTGAGTAGTGGGAGCTTTTCAGAAAATTGAAGCGCAGAAGGAAAAAATTGGCGAGGAGGGGGATGAAGGTGAATATTATTTAATTTTTTATTAATATAATATAATTGTTATTGAAAGGATGTTAAAGATTGTGCGTAAAAACAAGTACTGAAAAGACAATTTTATTTTTTACTTTTCGCGGGTGCTTCCTCTTCTTGGAGCCCAATTTAGGTTTTCGATTCTATGAAATACAACAGCTTCCAGATTTAACTATAACCGATCCGTCAAATACGAACCGTTAAAAAAGGAAAGAAGAAAAACATTTAACTTCATTGTTTTAAAAAATCAAATTAGTTAGACTACATAGAACCTTGTAATTATTTTTTATTTTGTTTACCGAAAACCGTATTTAAATGAACAATTGTGACACTAGAGAAGACCAAACAAATTTGAAAATTTTCTTTTCGTGGTTTCTTGGGCTTCTTGATTATACGGTTTTGAGTACCAAACTGAAATTCTGTCTCGCAGACCATTTTAGTCAACAATGTGCAGGAACACTATCAAATAAGTTTCGAACTGAAAGGCAATAAGAAATTTATAATCTTAATTTCTCATGACACTTAAACTTAAACTGAAAACATGTACCCAAAAAGGTAACTCTCAGCCTTGAATTTTTCAAGAATTAACCAAATAATTTTATGCGAAAAAGCACAATTGTTTGCTTTTTCAATTCCGTATTCTTTTGATTTTTCCTGATTATTCAAATAACTTGCAAATTTATGCGCTTTGTCTGTCTGCAATTTCAGGTAACACAATAAGTGAAAAAAATGTGAATAGTAAATATTACTTTCAAAAAATCTGGAAAATAATTCGAAAAAGTAGAAAATCACATAAAATTTTTGCGCATTTGTCCGCAAATTATTACAACTCCACGTTGTTTTTAGGCTTTTAACAGGATAGTAAATTATAATTTTTGACCATTTATACAGAAAAACAACTGCTTGAGGAAAGAGTAGAACAAAAAAATGTCGACATTGACTTCAAACTAAATTTATTTTAATGCTCGCTCGTATTAAATGGTCTCATTTTGTTAGCAGTTCGATTTGATGAGAAGAGTTTTCGTCAAATCGAATTGCTAACAAAAAGACCATATATGAAATGTGAATAATTGACTAATGTGTTGCTTTAAAGAAATCTAACTGGAAAATAACTCGGAAAAGTAGAAAATCACTTTTGAAAATGTTTGCGCAATTGTCTGCAGGATGTCATCACACTTCCGCGTTTTTTTCCAGGTGGTTAATGTGATATTAAATTGTAAATTGTTACCATTTGCTTCTTTTAGGAACATTCAATAATATTAAGAGGAAAGGTAACCGCTTGAGGAAAGAACAGAACAAAAAAATCGACCTTGACGTCAAACTAAAGTGATTTTAATGCTTGCACGTATTAAATGGTCTCATTTTGTTAGCATTCCGATTTGAGGAAAGTTCTATATGATCTTAATATAAACTGATTGGTACAGTCTGCCTCTGTAGCTTGTTTTGCAAATTACTGTCTGTATTTGTATAATAAGTTTTCGACTGATTTTTCTTGTTAATAGCCGCATAGCGATAGCTGGGGCTATTATTGGCCTTCTCTTGATTTTTTACAATTCAGAGAATTTGAATTGTATTGGGGCGCTTTGTTTTTTTTTTAAGATGTGTTTATACATTTTTCAATGACTTTGATATTTCAAAACAGGATAAACAGGTAAAGTCCAGCGGCCATTAAGTTTCATTAGAGCCCCAAAGTGAGTTTTAGTTGTCCTTTGAGTGCTTAGAGTGGTGCAGCTGCTGGGATGGACTTAATTTAAGGTTGAAACGTCATTTTTAGGAGTTTTTGGGCTCCAAATGGTGCAATTTTTCATGTTTTTGTGTTTTTTTTTAGTTTTTTGTTCGATTATTCTTAGGTTGAAATTTTTAACAGCTGATGAAGGCCTTTTGCGCGACAAAATTACTTAATATGGCCATTTTATGAGCTATATGTTTTGGTACTACAAACACAAACACGCAAAATGATACTAATTTTTGTAATTTTTTTTTGAAAATTTTTGACATTTTTTTGAGTTTTTCCAGCTTCTGGGGCCAGGGAATCTCTTTTGAGGTTTGGTAATAGAGCACTGCATAGTTTCTAGTAAACAAGGATTGGTTTTCCACATTTTATTGTCTCGAATTTTAGCATTTTTTAAAATAAAATTTGCAATTTTTAGGTTTTCTATAAAGTTTTTGTCAGTTTTTGATATTAGTCCATTCTGAAGTGCCAGAAAACCTATTCCAAGGTGTGATAAAAAATTACTGCATGGTTGTTTGTTTCAATGGTTTTGTTTTCAACAATTTAACCTTTCGAATTTTAGAAATTTTTTGATAAAATTTGCAATTTTTTTCCAGTTTCTTAAAAATATTTGTATTTTATTGTTTTTTTTTGCCTCAGTAGCCAGGTAGCCTCATCCAGTGTTTGATAGTACGTTATTAAATAGTTGCTAGGGGCAATGGAATTGTTTTCAACATTTTAGTGGAACGAATTTCTCAACAATTCATTTAATTTCAGAAATTATTTTGAAGATATTAATATCACGATTTTCATCAACAATTCATTTAAATTTGCAATCGATTTCATTTTTAATGTTTCCGTCATTTTCGAGTTTCAAGGGGCAATGAATTTTTTTCAGGTCATGCAGATATAATACTGGTCCGATTTCAGAAACTAAATTTGGCCGTGAACATATATTTGAAATAAGTATATTTAAAGGGATCAAATTCTTCCTAAGGGGTAAAAGCTTCTAGAGTTTTATCAATAAGTATATTTTTGTTTACTTGTCCTGCTATGTTTTTTATTTCGTCGACCATATGACGTCACAACCACTTCAAATCTGCTTTTCGTTCATGCAATTTTAACTGAAATGCGTGCGTGACGTCATTTTTCGCTCTTAGTGGAGCGGGTTTTTTTGTTCATTTGAGTGATTAAATTTTTGGTCACAATTAACTTAACTCACTCACAAAAATGACTTCCTCACTTTGAAATTGACTTTTATTTACTTTAATTTAAAGAGATAAGGTCAAATGGGTGTGTGCCACTCTAAATGAAGGCTATTAGAGAGCAGCTAATAGAGGCAGCGAAAACATATACGGATTTTTAATCAAAATATAACATATTAGCCTTCAATGAAAAGACTATTTTTTTGTCTGTCTTTTTTACTGTTTTTGAGACTGCAGATCTACGAAGCTCTTTTGGCTATTTTCTGGCAATCTGCCAGCTATGTTTGAGTTTTGGCTTTCTAAACAGCTGTTCTGCAAAATAATTGACAATGCAAGTGATTTTACGTCGGATAAAATTATATCAAAATAACGGTTCTGATTTTTTTTCAGTTTTCATATTTTGTGAATTTTGATCTGGAAGAATTGCTTTCATGTGAGCTTCTCAAAACTGATAGTCGAAAGAGCTATCCTGAGACCAAAGAAAAGTTTTTGAGAGTTGAGTGGTACGTTGGAATATTATTTGCTATGCTCTTTCTCGCATAAGCCGTTGTATCCAACTTTATCCTTTGCACTATTGTCTAGATAATTTTAACTGGTTTGAAACTTATTTTATTAGGCGGTTCAAACTATTTTTAATGCCGAAATATTAGCTCGTTTGCAGTCTCCTGGAAACAAAAGTTTGTCTACTGGTCAGTGAGCAGTTTCCCATTACGTCATTCATCGTTTAAAGTCGAGTGGGATCTATAATATCAGTTGACTGTGGATAGTATTTTGAATTGGCATAATAGTTTTTGCCATGTTTCCTCTTCATAGATTTTTTCTTTGAGCAAAGTAATCTTGTGCAAGCGCCAAAAAGCTTTGTTTCCACATATTTTTGTTTTGTTATCCTTTTTATCTGGTTTTTGAATAATTGTGGAAATTATGCTGTGACTTGTTTCAGGAATTTGTTTATCTTTTTGCATATTCCGATATTATTGATCGTTCTGCAACTCGATAGCTCATGGCTGACATCTGGCGTGAATAATATTCTTAATTGCAGCTTCATTGTTTCGGCCCACTTTAATGGAGAAATTTCAAGCACCACAGGGTTTTTGTGCTGTCAATTTTGGCTGATCGATGTATTTGACGTGGAAGGGTATTTGACTGATTTCCCACATTTTTCATCCACTTTTGAGGCTTTTTTCAAATTTGGCATATTTTGCTTTTATAGTGAAACTTGTATTCATTTTCGGTAGGTTTTCTATCATTGCATCGAAGTTTTTGGGCACTTTTGAATTATGACTTTCATTTCAAATATTTACCAACAATTAGTTCAATTTTGTTCAACAACAATGTGTGAATAATTTGGTGGATTTGCGGAAGTACTAAATGTTTCCGTTATTTTAAGTTTATTTCAATTTCATTTTTTCGTACCAATTAGTTTTCGTCTGTTTTCTGGCTTTGGTTTCGCACATGTTTTGGTTTTGCACATGTTTTTGAAAAATGGATGCGGCCTTTAATTTCAATAGAAACATTTATTTCAAAAACTTTCAATTACTCTTCCACTTCTGTTCTGATTTTGGATGTAACTAAAATAGAAAAAATTGACTTCGAACAAAAAAAACATTTTTTGTTATTTTTTCCTATTAAATTTGTAACTTCAAATTAAAATAAGACCTGTAAAGTTTCGTTACTTTTGCGAAATTTGTTAACTTCAGATGTCAAACATTTGATTGTTTTGCAGCTTGTTAGTTGCACTCAAGGAATTATGACATTTAATGCTTTTAAAAGCAGATGTAAATTTTAGCAATAGTTGTTCGTTTTTTTCAAATACTCTGTTCCTTGCAAAAATAACTGTAGATATCAAGTCAATACCATTAGCGCCAATGCCAAGTTGGTGGTGTTCAATGCTTTTAAGCTTTTTTTTCGGTTGCACTAGGAGAAAAATTGGACATTCCAAATCAAATCATTCTAATTCAATGAAATCTTAGCCAATGCTTTTCCTTCTGTTCAAGCATTTTATATTACAATTTTTTGGTCAAATTTTGTAAAAATGGTTGTTTGATTTTTTAAATTACAGTGATGTAAAGTGATTTCTTTTACGCTTCATAATTAGCAAGAATTTATTACTTCGTGGTTAAGATGGCAGATTGTGTTTTCAAAAAATTTTTGTTTTACAGAATTTTTCTTATCTAAACTTCCTTGGGATATTATGATAAATTGAGAAAACTAATCTGAAAAATGAAGGAGATCGGAAGATTAATACTGTTCAAAATAAAAATTTATCTCTCTTTGATGTTTTCTATTTGCTCCTTTTACCTGTTTTTTTCGGAGTAAAACAAGCTGAGCCTTATCTAGATCAATCAGACCTTTTGATTCATTTTTTGGAAATTATAATTGTGTGCCAAACAATTTAATCAAATTGCTTCTTCTGGCAAACAAGCGACCGTTACTCTTTTGCTTACCATAATTTTTGTGCTGTTGAACTTTCTATTTTTTTTAAAAAAACGGGTTCCAATTTTCAGACAAAATTTTTTACGGAAAAAACAAAGAAAATCGTTTATAAACAAATTTCTCCAATTGATAATTGTGGAATCTGTTATCCTTTTGTGCCTGCGCAACTGGATCAAAAAAATATCAATTTTAACATTGAAGTGTCACAACATTGTGCAAACGCTTATTGTGCCTGTGGTACTTGTCAGCGAATTCTAACCGTTTGCAATTGTTATGGCTATGTTTGATATTTTTAAATCAAGAAACCTGAAAACAACGTTTAATTGCATGTGAGACGTGATATTACTTCTATAATCACCAAGTTGCCCAGAATTATGCTTTTTGAATTAACCAAATTTGAAAACGTTTGCGGCTGGTCATAATATTCGAGTTTTGTTATTTCATGATGAAATGATGTTTAAAAATTTATTCAATGTTTGCCTTCAATCGTAATATTAGTGAATTCGGAAAATTTGTAGCCAATGCATGCATATATTCCATAAATATTGTTTTGTACTTTTCGAGAGGGATATCTGAGTGGGTACAAGAATATCTGTATGATGATTATGAGCTAGTAATTCTATTTATCAAGTTAATTTCAGCATAGTCCAATGGGAATGACAGTGGAAGACAATTTTACTGAATAAATTTAGCACAACGGTTTCCGATGATGAGACAAGCACGGCCGAAAATCGAAGGTCCCCTCAGACACTGGATAAAATTGCGGATAAATTTTAATAATTGTTAGTTCAGATACTGGCTGATAATGCGTTTAGTATGGCATTCTTGGAACTATGTAAAGGCACAATTCAATGATAATAAAAGTATGGTACTATGAGTGGACATCACGACCATCGACGTATCCCCTTCTTGTAGTTACTTGTGTAGGAATGGTCTTGATTAGATCTACACTATGTTGAGAAAAACTAAAGTGGTGAAGATCACAAGAAGCACCTGAATCTTTTTAGCACGGATTAATAGCAAGGATTTATTGCTCCTCTTCGTCTTTACACACCAACGGCGAGGTGATAATTTATGTTTGCGTAAGTGCTCTCGTTTGTGCATGCTGCCGACAGAAAGGAGCGATAAATAAAATTGGGTGAAGTTGCTTATTGTTTTTAGCAACGCTGCATGAAGTGAAGCGAAACTCTTGTTAGACACATTGTTTTTTCGCCATCGAAGTTCTTTCTGATATTCTCAATTCTAAAGTTAGCATGAGCAAATTTTTGCCGTGCCGTGGGGAGCAGCTACGAAATGGAAAATTTGTTCTGAAAATCCCCCTCACTCTTCTCATCTTCCTGCAATGCCCAGCCAAATATCACTTCTAACTTTTTACAAATATCAACATAATAGTCGGACGACCAACATTTCATTTCTCCAAAAGATTTTTTGGAAACGCATTTTTAGAGCAAAACCTTGTAGGTGGCCGTACTGGTCTGGAATAAAAACCAAGACTGACTTTTGGCTAGTTCTGACGCTCAAAAATAAGCTGATCATTTTTGGAAGGAGAAACAGCTAACCACACAACCAGCTAATTCAAAATAAACTTCTCTCACTTCATTGAAATTTCCAGCTAAACCGTCTAATGGTCAGTTTTTCTTTTTCCATCATCGTGTTTAAAAAATATTTGATCCGTCTTTTTAAGAATTTTGTCAGGTGATAATGGTATCATAGATCATATTAATCCTCGACATAAAAGCGATAACATTAATTTAAAAAAAATAGTTTAGAAAGTTTATTTCCGAAAAAGTCCGCAAGCCAGGATGGTAGAAATTTCTGATGATCGCACCAAAAATTAATGCAATAGAAACAATGGTGGGATTAAAAGTCACTAAATTTTTTACAAATTGTTTAAATTTTGTAAACGTGACTTCAAATATCTCAAAATCCAACTTCGGGAGACCAATTTTCTCACTGAAAACTAATTAAATAATAGTCTGCTAAGACTGGGCTGGGTTCACCGTAATATAGAAGATATATTCAAAAAAGAATCTATCCACCAATGGTTCATAGCGTCTTCCAATACAAAATCACTACTCATGACTGAATGTCACGGATTTGAAAGAGCAACTTAATGCAGAAATTAAAAGTTCTGATTTCAACCCTCTTTTTCCAAAAACATCTTATCTATTTTTGTTATCGTAAAAAAACAGTTTGTGGTCATAACTATGTGATATGGTGGGTTTGCCGTCCAAAGTTTTTGGTTCCAGGTAGAAAATGAGAAAATAATTTTTGATAAATTTGGAAAACTGATTTTCAAAATTTTAGGGGTATTATATTTACTTTTTTTGAAATAAGTTATTAATCACCGTTTCCGATGTAGAAAATAATCAGAGCCGCACATTTCAGAAACTTCAGATTTTTTAGTTCCCAAGGCCATTCATTTAGTGTTTAGTAGAAATCAGCCTTGTCAATCAACAATTTTTTTCTCGCTCATCAATACGAACAAGGAACAAATTTAAAAATACTTTTCGTGCATCCAAGTTTTTTGTGGTTATCCAAATTTTACACATTTTTCTAATGTTCTCGTTAAATTAAAATATCATGGCTACTCTTTTTTACAAAAAAATGATTTGGAAGTTAGGATAATTCAAGGTTTCATTCCACAATTTTTATTGGCCCGTTCTGAATCCATCTTCTTTAAGATGGATCATTTTCCAGATATTGTTAACGTCGTCATTTTTGTCGAAAGCCATTTTGTTTGGAAATACTGGAAAGAGCTTGCGTTTTAGTGAAATATTTTTGTGTTTAATTGCTCTGGAACAAAATTTGAAGCAGTTTATTTTTTATGCCATACTTCTGCGTGACCAATCTGGCTTTTGTAGTGGCTATCTCATGTTTGATTTAGTTTTTGCGTGACCTAATTTGCCCCCATTTGCCATTTTCACCTCGTGAACTCAGTTAGAGGCAGTTTTTTGCCTAATTTTATATGAAAATTGGGAAAGTTAGTTTGCTTTTTTAGTTTTTCTGATTTCATAACAAACTCGAGCGTTATTTGAAGACTCTTGATGCACTTGGGACCTCCCTTAGATGTCAGCCCCGCATTTAAGCAGGCTGACAAAGAATCGAGAAGCTGCGTGGTGCTTCGAGAGTTTCGTCCGAAGCGAGATGGTTCTTATCTCGGAATTTTGTTGTTCAGATCTTAATTTTTACCTTGGGAAGCCGTGAATTGACATAAAACAAGTTTTTTTTAATTTTCAGGCTTTTTAATAGTTGGAGAAGATTAGATAATTTTGAGACTTGACATGTGGCTGTAATTGAGGTCAATTATCTCTCGTACAGGAAATGCACCTAGTAAATGTTCAGACCTTCTCAAGACAAAAACCATGGATAAATTTACTCTTTGATACTTTGCCTTTTTTCGTATCATGTTCTTTTTGATCGATAACCCCGAAGCGATAACGGCTATTATTGGGAACATCATGGTTTTTGAAATCCAAGGATTGGATTGTATTGGTGCTGTCTTTTTTTTATTTTTGTAAGATGTTTGCACAATGGGATAAACAGGTAAAGCTAGGCGGGAATCAAGTTTCATTAGAGGCACTTAGCCGCGTTTAGTAGTCTAGGTTTTGGTAATAGTTTATTTCATAGTTTCTAGGTGTAATCAAATGGTTTTCAACTTTTGTTTTATTGACAAAAATTGCGATTTTCTATTTTTTGAAATATATTGTCATTATTCAATTTTTTCCAGACGCAGGGGCCAGAAAACCTTGTTTGAAGTTACCCGAAAAAATTCTCATTGGCCATGGAGTAGTTATCAACTTTTTGATATCATAAATATTCGACATTTTTTGAAAAACTTGCAGTTTTTTCAACTTTTTTGAAAACGTTTGTCATTTTTTGAGTTTTTTCAGCCCTAGTCGAGGAACTTCCAGCTTTTCATATTAGCAACATTTTGTTAAAAACTTGCAAGTTTTTCAATTTTTTTAATATCTATTGTAGCTATTTAGGTTTCTCCAGCCCCAGGAGCCAGAAACTTTCTATGAGGTTTGATAACAGGTTACTTGAAAATATTTGTTCGCCATGGAATGGTTTTCAACATTTTCATATCGCAAATTTTAGCAAGTTTTTTGGCGATTTTTTCAAGTTTTTTTAAAATTTTTTTTCACCAGCTAGTTTTTCCGGCACCATGGGCCCAGGAGTCTCCTCTAGGGTTTGATAATAGGTTACTGCATAGTTGCTAGAGGTATAATTATCAATAATTTAAAAACTTAAATTTTTTTTTGATATTTCTGAAAATTATTGTCATGTTTATTGATCTTATTTATGAAATTTATTGATCTTTGAGCCAATGAAACTATTTATTGTTTGAAATAGAGATACTGGATTGTCTGGATTGATGAAATGATGTTAGTATCACAATTTTTAGCCAGATTTTGTTAAACTTGCAATTTTTTTTAAATTTTTTGTCATTTTCTGAGTTTAACGATCGTTACTGGCCATCAAAACTTTTAAAGTTTTGCAGATGGGTTATATAACAGAACTCCACTGACAGAGACAAAAAATGATTCTGAACATTTTTTGCGAAATTTAGAAACTCTTAATTTTACACTTGTCAGTTTTTTGAAGCATTTGTCGAGTTTATCCACCTTAAGTTGACAAATCTCTTCCCAGTCTTGTGCGTGAGTTATTGAGTATGTTGAATTGTATCTTATTTGGCCTTCGGGGTAAAGGCTTCAAAAGTTTTGGCAATGATTATTTTTTAATCAGTTTGATTATTTTGGTTTCGTGATTGTCTTTTTGGCTGGGATTGTTCAATTGATCTGCTGGTCAGGTACATTAGTTCTGAGTTCTTCATTCAATTCTTTGGATTGTATTTCAAGACTTATATCCTGCTATGTTTTGAGAGCTCCATAGATGATTCTCGTCGTCTCCATAGATGATTCTTGCGACCATTGACTTTCGTTTTGAGTTACTTCTACTGCTTTGCGTTAAAGTTTGTGTGCGTGAATGACGTCATTTATTCTGCTTTTAGGTCAATTGCATGACTTGCCTCATTCAAGAAATGAATTCTGAACTCAATCAACTTTAAATTTTATGAACATTAAGTAGTGCCAAACGTATATGCCCTAATTCTTGAGTATTAGAGTCGATTTTTTTATTCTAATATTAATTTTGAGTATGTGTCAAGCGTATGTGTCTCATAAAAGTGACAGTCCGAATCTAACCCAAAAAGTCTAGTGGTCTAATAAAGGACTGGTGGTTAATCTGTCTATCTTATTTCTTTAGTTGTTTTAATTCCATGGAAGCCCACAAGCGTCTTTCGTGGCCATTTTCCGGCAATCTGCCGGCTATGTTTTTGATAACTCATTTTGAATTAGTGTGCAGTAATTTCGTGTCTGAGGTGAAAGGCCATTGCGCTTTAATTTCATAATTGTTGGGTCATTTGTTTTTTTTTACAATGCGCTATGTTTTTCTCTAGGAATTTTTCTCGGAATTCTAGAGACCAGAACGTAATTTAAGTAATGTTTTTTGAAAACATGGAGACGCTAGAGAGCAATTGTTCCATTAGAAAACATATTATATTTGCCGTGCGAATGCATGCACAATTTGACCAGGCCCATAGTCCAGTGTTTCGGTTTCATGATGCAGTGGATGTTTTAAAGCTCTAGAGAAATACAGTTATTTTATTCAGTTAAATTTCATATCGAGCTAAGGTGAAAATTATAGTTTTGCAAATTTTGCAGTTTTAATCTAAAAATTTTGTACGTTTTTGGTGCTAGCAGATTTCGTGCACTTCAGATCATTTTAAGCTATACACCATTGACTATAGCGTTTGTCACAGTAAAGGAAAATACCCTCTTTGAAGCTGCTTCAAGTTAATGGTTTGACGAATGGTTACAATTTTTCGAATGAAAACTATATTTTCTCTGAACTAGTCAAACATTTAACAGGTCAGGTGGTTGAATATTCTCTGCCATGGCACACACGCGCGAGCCGGATTGCATTCTTTTGAAACCATTTCTGGTCTTAAAAAACATCTTTCGGATTCAAGTAGACTCGGCAATGATTAAAAACTTTTGGATCAGGCGTAATGACAAATTGCTGACAGATTTGTCTTTTAGCTCTTTGAAGTATTTTTATGTGCATCATATGCAAAATTATCGTTTCGTCCAAGGAAAAAACTGTTTGAGACTTAAAAAGCATGTGGATTATTATTATTGACATAGCTCCTTACGTAAATGCCGAAATTGAGCTACTGAAAATCTTTAAGTGACATGAATCGGGATTGTTTGCATGCTCAAGCAATGCCTTTTAGATGTGAATCTGCTACAGTTCGATTCGATTGTCTTCTGAAGTGAGTCTGAGCTTGTGTAAGCATTTTTCTAACGAATTTTTAAGCATGGAAGTTCAGAGAGGAGCTAAAAAATTATGCGGTGGTTTGGAAAAGTAAAATGGAGGACTATCTTAAATTTTACGTGCAGATAACACCTGTGAAAATCGAAAAATTGTCCTACGCAACGTGAACCCGTAGAGGTGACCATGCTTGCTTAATGTAATGGATTTGTAGTGCTTCATTGTTTGGTACGTCAATAGCTCATGAAATCCTTAAAATACTCGAAAGTGCTCTACAATGTTAACTTTGCTAATATTCGAAGTTTCGTAGCGCATAAAAAGTACATGTTATAATTGTCCTGAAATAAAAATCCTTTTTCTAAATGTATGAGCTATTATTGGTCGTCTCTTTGCTATTATTGATCGTCTATTTGAAATTTTTTGGGAGTAAAAGCATACCCTCCCCCTCCAATCCACCAATCAACCCAAAAATTTGTTGGAAACCATCATGCTCATTTTTTGATAGTATTTTATGGTTTTTAATTGCTCTCAAACGATTATCTCAGCAATAATTTCAGTCATGTGGTCTTTTTTTGTGCGATTTTTGCTTTACAGATTTTTTGTATGACCCTTTTAACTTCTGGTCCTCAAAAACGGGATAACAGTTAAAGCCTGGAGGGCAGTAACTGGCTGAGTAGCTTTTCGTGAGCCTTACTAGTCGCTTAGTATGCGATTCACCAAAACTTTTGAGAAGACAACTTCCTGGTGTAAAGGACGGTTCTTAATATGAAAAGTTCGACCCCACCTCAGTCCAACCCCATCCCCTGTTCACCCCACCCCCAACATTCGCCCTGTCCACCCTCGTCCACCTCATCCTCGCTCTCGCCCCCACCCCCCCCCCCACACACACACACACACACACACACACACACTAATGATAGCACCCTTAAACCCCAGCTGGCTACTAACTAAGCAAACCGTTTTTCGCTTGGCCAATTTTTTGTTTGACCCATTTGACTTTCGTCTTCAGAAACGGGATAAAGAGGTAGCGCCCAGTTTGCATAAAGTTCTCTAGAGCAGTTCAGGCCACTTGTCTTCAAATATGCGACTAACAGAAACTGTTTTGGAGACTTATACTTATGGTGTGAAGGGCGGATCTTAGAAATTGATCCCACACCGCCACATCAGTCCCCCAGTCCACTTTTGCACCTCCGCTGCGGTGAACCCCCGCTGCGCTCACCTTACGCCCTTCAATTAATCTAAAGCTAGCCTTACTAAACCGTTGCTAGCTACTAACGAAGCCAACCGCTCGCCGCCGGTCGTATGAGATCAATTCGCCGGACGTACGTCGGTTATGTATGCTTTCTGGTTGTGTGTATTGCCTGCTAACTAATTGTTTACGATTTTTTCCCTAAAATAGGGTAGATCTTCTTTTTAATAATTCGTATAACTATTTGTGCTGTTCTCAATATAAACATTTGATCAATATAAAACTTGATCAACCGAAGCATGAATCTTTATTCTAGAAAACTATCCCATGACAGTTACCAGGTTATGAGTTTCTTCTGTACCCGGCGTTTTTTCAAAAGTTTTTAACATCAGTTTATATTTGTTTTGTTTTTTTTATTTTTGCTTGAAGTATCATCGGATATTAAACATTTGTTTTCGAAATTATCAATTTTTTGAATTCCCTCCGAGACCCCAATTTTCAAATGAGATGGCGAGTCTTTTTTGCCAAGTCTTTGTAGTCAATAATGACTCAAGAGCTTTTAGTCTGGCCAGTATTTTTGATTCTTATATCATATTTGTTTTTTAGATACCATACACCTAGATGAATCCAGCTTCTTTTTTTATCTTTGTGCGCGCATGATTATTTGCTCCGAGAGGAATTTTGTACCAGTTTTTAGCCTGCTGATTTTCATAACGGTAGTCTTGCATTTTTTGGTCTCTCGATAGGTTTTTGGATGCACGAATTTACTCTGTTCAAATCAGATGGGCTATTATTAGAAGAATTCTAATCTGTCAAATGTCTGCAGTTTGTCACTCATTTCAATTTCTGCGCTTTTAGAGAAAATTTTACAATTTGAGACTGGTCTGTTTGAAGATCTACTTTAGCTCGTCATCAAAAAGGTCTATTCCAAAAAGTTCACTGCTGGTCAACTTTAGAAACTTTTTTTTGGAAAAATCTTAAAGTCGATATGGTTTTTCAGATTTGTTTTTATTTTCAGAGCAGGTTTTTGTTAATGAACATTCGGGGTTTGTGTATTTCATGTTTGTAAGTCTCGAAAGCATTCATATTTCAGCAAATTACTTTCAACAAAAAATTCGAACGAATTCAAGCAGTTAACTGGGTAAAGGACAGGATAATTGGTCAACATATAGAAAAATATCAAGAAAAATATCTTCCGCCCATTTTCTGTTCAGTCAGGGACATTATTAGAAGAGCCGCGTAAAACTGAATGGATCTGAGAAGCAAAATATGAGGCTTCCTTTCAGTGTCTACAGACAACACAACAAAGAAACGGGCGCCGATAGTAAACTGAACGAACAACCTTGTGACTACCAATAAGAGTTCTGGAAGACCAAATAGGATGATTTATATTTGTTTACTAGATTGCCCTGGAATTGTTACAAAAAGTTGTTAACTATCTTAGTAGTAACTACCATTCTTGGATGTCATGACAATTGATAGCTCTTGTTTGCTGTTTCTCGGATTCGTGGAAAGAATTAATTGCAATCAGGAGCTTGCAAGTTCCTTGAAAGGTAAGGTAATGAAAATGAAGAGAAATGATCTGATTTTATTAGACCAGTCCAGGTAAGTACGGTAACATACGGATGTAAAAGGTATAGTACGATGTGATCCAGGGTTATTTGTGGGTATCATTTAGGAATGTTTTACAACTGAAAAATGCGAGTAGATGCGGACGTTTAAGCAGCTGAACTGTTGGTTAATGAAAAGGTTGTTTACAAGGAGGTCTGTAACTTTAAAATGAAAAGTTCTACAATAAATGATTTATCTTTCAGAACTCATGTTAAATAGAAAAGGCTGCTGCAAATTTGGGCCTTTAAAGTGGAGTAATTGAAAAATTTGCGTTCCTCGTTGACGACGACTGTAACCTGGATATCCGCAGTATTTCTGCTCAATGGTGAATCGGATAGACCAGCTTCTGGCAGCCCTCGACCCAGTTATGGCCGACAGTGGAGGCATCAAATGTTCCGAGGACATAGTGCGAGTAGTTGCCCTCATGAAGGACATGAACAAATTAGAGTCCAGATGTATATACCTCAACCTTATTCTAGCTACCAAAAATGAATCATTCCTTCGAAAGTTCGTCAATGCGGGGGGCTGGAAAATTATGAACCAGTGGCTGGCAGATATCACTTGTGAGCAAAGCTCTGAAAAACTGTCAACTAAACCTGCCTTTGATTGTAATCTGTTCATCGAAGATGTTTTAAGGGCTTTGAAAAACTTGCCTGTTAGTGTTGAAATACTAAAGCAAAATGCAACACCAAGACTAGTCAAAAATTTATCCAAAGATTCTAAAATGAGTTCTAATGTTCAGCTTCTTGCGGGACAGGTGGTTGAGATGTGGATGAATGTTATCAAAGCTCAAAGTGATAGTCCTAAATCGAATCCCGCTATTAGTAAACAGAACCCATCCCATGCGGAAAACATATCAAAATCCTCAAACAAAAAGCAACCGGACAGTGCAGAAACTAAACATGAAAAAAGTGTAATAGATAAGCTCATGTCGAAGCAGAAACATCTTAAACAGACGAAGTTGATCGCAGCTCCAAAGTTGAATCCAGAACTGAGTTTGAAAAATGATAAAACTGTTTCTAACGAAACTAAAGGCGATAAATCTAATAAACGACACTCTAGTGAAAGTGGGGACAGTAAAAGTCCAACAGCACAAAGCCAACTCGAGGTAGCTAAAGCTCCCGAAGCGAAGAAAGCCAAATTGCAAAACCAACTGAAAGTTGTCCACCAGTCAATAGCAACTAACCCTGGTCACGATTTTCTGGGTCAGCTCAAACAAGGCATGTCGCGTACCAAGATGGAGGACCTCAAAGTTGGAGATCCTATACCTAAAAAAGAGCCAATTAGCTCTCCAGTTAGTGTTACACCAGAGGCCACAAAACCGGCTGTTCAGCATAACGTTCCTCCGAAGCCAAAAGCGGTTGTCAGGCAGATCAGTTTATGTGATGATATGTTCAAACCAGCTGAAGTTGCCACGCCGTCTCCCGCAAAGAAGAAAAAGAAAATAGTCACCAGTGGTGCTTTCCCCAATCTTAATAAAAGTGGTAAAACCGCTTCCAAGTCAAATGACGGGAAAAAGGAGGGCGGATCAAGTACTGGTGCCAAAAGTCCCAATAACACTGCAGTCATCCCCACAGAGATCAAAGCTGAACCTGGAAGTGACGTTAAGGTGGAATCTGTTGTTGCAGGTGATGGAGGCGATGTTTCGAATCCCCCTGCCGATGGTAAGAAACGGGTCAAGTGGAAAATTGATGATGAATTAGTAGCAGTGAAAGTTTACGAACTAGATGACGAGGAGAGAGCAATGAAGAGTATATTTGGAGGCGATCGAGACCAAAATGCTGTCGAAAATCTGCGCGATGAAATTGACATCACAAAGCGAGAAATGTTGCTTGAACGGAAGATTAGACAGCAGCAAACGTATAGTGGAGGTACCACTGGTGGTGCAAGTCCTGAAAGTGCGTATGCTAGAGTCGGAAATGTTCTGTGGCGACTGATTCCGCTTGAATTAAGTGATGAAATGAAGACTGTAAGAGGTCAGTGCAGCAAAGAACGCGATATTCAGAACGTACGGGAGCGCCATGTTCTGAGTGAAATTTATCCAAACCTGTTAACTATTCCCTCTTCGCCAAAGGAACCTGATCTTAGTGAATGTTATAGACCTACCCATGAACCCGTAATTATACCTTATGACGACATAGAGCCTCAAGGGATGGAGATCGATTCCGGAGCCGAAGATGAAGATGAAAGGATCTTCCAAGAATATTTTCCGGGTTCGAAGGTAAAAGCAGAGCCTGGGTTAGCTGGCAATGCATCTGGACCTAGTACAGGCATTGCTGCAGTTGTGGAAGCATTTACTCAACCTCAGTTAGCATCAGGAGCTCCTGGAAATCTTCTAACCAATCCAGTTCAAACCACTGGACAAGCGACTGTTGGATCTGCAACAATAACTGGACCTTCGTTGCCTATTTCTGTGGGAGCAACTACCATTGCGGGTTCTCAGCCTGCATTGTCACTACCCTTAGCACAACCTATTACGGGAATGAACGGAGGACTGCCTCTGATACCATCGCCAGCTATGGTGCTACCTGGTCAAAATTCGACCCTGCTGCTACCGGGTTCCAATCAATACGGAGCCCATGCTACTTCTGCGATAGCTGCAAATCTGAACTCTGTAGTATCACCCAACGGTGGAACATTGCTATCACCCCCGGTAGTTCATCCAAATTATGCTTCACAGCAAATGCAGAATGCTCCCACTTTTAATGCGCCGCCTTTCGCTAACCCTATGCATCCAAACCCACCATTCCATCAGAACTCGTTCCAAAACGCAAAATCTATTGGGCAACGAGGGGCTTCATATGATAACGGCTTCCAAAATAATCCGAACAATGCCTTCAACAATCAACAGTTTCCTCACAATCAAAATTTTAACTCAAACTTCTCTCAAAATAACAGAAACCAGCAGAACTGGAACAATAAAAATAATTTTCATAGAAATCAGAATCATAATGGTCCTCCAATTTTTTGCAAATATTTTGCTCAAGGTAAATGTCACCATGGAAACACGTGTAGATATAGTCACGATGTGAAGAAATCGCAGAGACAACAGTCCGATTCCTCGCCAATTGATGCGACGAAAGATTATCGGTCTAAACATGCGGGAGATAGCAGAAAGTCCACGGAACATCATCATTCAAGCCGTCGAAAAGATGACCCGAGGCGCGATAACCGAAAGGACTCGGACTACCGCAGAGATTCTCCCAAGAACCGAAGTAATAGCAGCAGTAGTAATCGTCACAAAGATTCTGACCATCACAGAAACTCGGATCGGCATCATAGAGATAGAGATCGAGATCACAGAGACAAGAGAGACAGATCACGTGGAGATTCAAAAAGCAGCGACAGTAAAAGCAGTTCACCTAAAGACAGTCCAAAATCAAAAACTAAGAAAGACTAATTTTAACTTTTAAAAACTTTAGCCGTGGAACTCAAATAGTTTTAAATATTTACGAATCCGAAAATATTCCCTTTTCCATGTTAATATATGAATCTATTAGAATTACCCTGGCGTTGTTTCATTTTTTCAATTTGAAATTTTACTTTTCATCTTGTTGGCGTCTATTATAGCCCATAGAGGAGGGAGGCATCATTTAAAACAAAACTTTGACACATTTGGAGAATAAAACATACAGCCAGAACGGTTGTTTGAATGTGTATTCAGAGATTGCTTTAAGTTCCACATAAATAATGTTTTTCAGACTGGAGAAGATCATAGCTTAAAAGGCTAAAAAAAATTTAGTTCGTTTTTGAGTCATGATAGCTAGTCTTCAGTGTTGAAAGATTGAATAGTTGTTCAAACATTTGCTTCGCTTATGTTAAAAAAATCTTAAGCGACAAAAATAAGAAAAAATGCGAACCTGATTATTCTATTTCGCATCTTTCCTTTCCAATCACGTGTTTATGCTTTATGAAAAAAAATATGTACAAGTGAAATTTTTTATAAGAAAAATCTGAAATAAATTGAGTTACTTTGGGTCACCTAGTTGAATATCATTTTTCGACGTAAAAGTTTTTATACGATAAATGAACACTTTACGTTAAAGCTCGAGGCTTTCACTCTGCTCAGCTGCCTCAGCATTGGGCTGTTTCTTCGACATAGCTAGAAATTACCACCATACATTGAGGACAATTAATCGTTCCTTGAGGTGAATACTTTCTGTAACAGCAAATTAATGGAGGAGCGCAAATGATCACATATTTGGTCTTGCTATTTCTTAAATCAGAAATTGAAGTACTGCAAGCATAATTTTTAAATCAAATTGTAGCTTTTCTAACGCTCTGTAAAATATGACTTTCGAAACTTTTTTCCTAGTGATTTAACGACGCATTTTATATGAAGAGAAATCCTCTTACAATAGTTTAATTCCTTGGTTTTAACTTAACCGTTGCAAATTTTATTCTAATTACTAGACTGCAATGGGAATCCGCTGAAAAAAATGCCTAGGTGGTCGTCTAACCAGCTCAAGGTGTTCGCCTAGGTGTTCTGATTTGATTAGCTCAATGTCACGACTATGCATTCCGACCCTAGTATTTAACCACTTTTTCGGTAATTTCATTTTTTAAAATGGTGAATAATTTTTCTGAATACTTGAGTAAAAATTTTCGAATAAATTCAGTTGAGCTTGTCTTCGAATGTTCAAATGTACTGATAAATGCCAAATCTGGAAACATGGAACAAACCAGCATAATTTTTTTTAGAAACGTTACTGCTGCTGATCTTCTTAGGAATGCTATTTGAAACACAGCACTAAAGTCTTTTTTGAGTTATGCTGTCAAGGTAATTTTTAAGTGCGTTTCTAATTACTCTTGAGCGAAGGTTGGAGAAGTTTTTGTATATATTTGCCCAACTTTTGGATCTATCCTCTTTCGGTCACCCCAGTGTTTTCATGACCCCCAGTTACAATTTAAATAATGATATATAGCACATTATTATGTGAGAAAATAGCTCGTGCGCCTGGAGGTCACAAAAGATTTATGGTCACTAAGCTGGTGGGTGGAGGGGGGGGGGGCAATGCAGAATAGATCCCAACTTTTTATGCAAATTTTTGCGTAAATTTTGGTTCCAGAGTTTTTTGCAAACTGTTGACTGATGACTTTTGTGTAACTTTCAAATTTAAATAGTGGTCTAAACAAAGCTATAAGGACAAAAACGGGCTGTCCAACGCCCGGATGAAACAAGCTACAAATTAAGTGAGTTCTCGCAGCCGTTGAAGATTAATCTGATTTTTGTTTACTTTCGATGAGTTTGAAAGTTGCCCATTGGAACTTAATGGGATTGCAAATTGATGATCTGTTGTTTTCTAATTATGTCATCAAAATAACAAGAGAATGAAGTAGAATTTAATCTTTCTCACTAATTTTAAAACATGCTTTTACTGTTGAAAAATGTTTTAATAAAAAAATTCCAAATTGGAGTGATCTGTAAGTGATTGTGAGGTTCAACTAACTTGCTTTTCTTGATATATTGACCTCATTTGGCTTTTGGAAACAAATTTTAAAAAAATTATATCTTTTTTAAAAACTCCATAAGCTACTGAAAAGAAAATTTAACGGGTCGTTTGCGTTTCATAAGATCTTAACATGTTGGCTTAATTTTCATTACAATACAACAAATTTAAATTGTTCCAGTGCTCTGTTTTTTATGACTCGTAGAGGAGTATTGATATGCTGCCAATCTGAAACATGCTCGTCCGTGACTTAAACTTCGACTATTCTCTTCGAACGATAACTCTTGTGTTTGAGCATTGACTTGTGTTTTTGAACTTAGCTTCGTTTTTCATAATTTTCAATGAGAAACTGCTGGTAATGTACACCGTAAAAAGGGCAAGTTGAGAACTACACGCACTTCCCAACTACCTACCTATCCACCGACTACCTACGCTCTCCTCCAAACCATCTACCTACCTACTCTCCAAAGGCGCCTAGCTTTTCACTACAAAACTACATACCTCGCCTCCCACCTACCCTCAATCCTACACAGCTGCCCACCTCTCAAACCTGCCTAGCCAGCTACCTCCAACATAACTCAACGTTTTCCGCCCTCCAAACCTAATTTTTCCACGGCGTACCTACCGTTGCTCAGCTGCCGAAATCCCACAGCTCAAAATTGAACTATGAATATAGTTTTTTTTATAGTTTTCGCAGTTAAGTTTTGTTTTTTTTTTGCTTTCTGTGATATTTGGGATTTAGATTAAGTAGGTCAAGAAACTAAACATTACAATTCCTTGAATTGTTTCCAGTAATCTAATGGCTATGGCACTTTCTTTTACGAATTGAAGAGAAGCAGTGTTATTACACAAGTTTTCTAGTTGAAAAAAATTTGTTCATGACGTGAAATTTATGTTCTTTCTTCCCGGACATTTATCTCGTTGAACGCTGACTTTTCGAACGCTGACTTTTTGAACGTTGACTTTTGTTTTAGAACATTGGACTCTAGCTTAGTTTGTAGCCTTTAGGCCTTAAGAACTGCTGTTAACTTTAAGGTGAAAAGGTCAATCTGACAATTTTGGTCCCACATATGTCCCTCCTAAACAACAGAGCAACCGCCTACAAATCAACATCCGCTGCCTATTTACCCCCCCCCAACTACCGTCCTATATCTATCTTATCCCCTCACCAACCCCTGAGCAGTCTTCTATGTCTTATTTGTGAGGCATATCTATTGGTCATGCGAACTTAAACATATAAAACGATAATGATCTGTTCAATTTTTTCCACGAGTTTTTTGAAAGTTTTTCTTATTTTTGACCTTTACTGCCTATTACAAGCATTGGGGCTTGCAGATGGGTTACTGCATAAACTTGAGCGATATAAAATGGTTTTGAATTTTCTACAAATTTTAACAAATGATTTAGTGGTGCTAAATTTTGAACTTCTTGTCATTTTTGTTCTTTTTTGTCTTGTATAAATGGAACTAGATTTCTGCTAGCCTGCAGATTGTTAGTTTTGCGTATTTAGAGAGAAACAATAATTTTTGAAAAAATAATTTTGGAGCATTCGACAAATTAAACAAATATTCTTTAGTTAGTTCTGATATTAAAAATATTGCCATCAAGAATTCATGAAGATTCTTTATTTTTTTCTGTTTTCGAGTTCTTTTACACTATATATTGTTTTGCCTGCTTCTGATTGCCCTTTTTACATCAAGCATGTTTTCTCTTCGATTCAAAAGTTTTTTGTTTTTCTCTAATGTTTCTCTAGCTATCATTTTTGTTTTTCTCTAATTTTTTGTGAAACTAATTTTTCTGTTTTGCTAAAAACGTTTAGTTGGCCAGTTGTTCCGGTATAGGAACAGGTCAGATACAGTTGTCTGTGAAAAAATGAATGGCAGATCTTTTTATGCCCAAAGTTTTTACCCCAAATGACATTTGACTCTTCTTGTAGTTTTAGAAAGTAAACGTAGTTTAATTTGATAAGGAATGAGTAACTAAGTTGCCCTAGATAATAAGCAGCAAAAGTTTGGAAGTTATAATAACTGAAATATTTACGAAAGCTGCATTTAGCTTGATTTTATCAAAGACTAAATTTCTTTCAACACGCAAAATTCAGACCTGGTACAACATGATGCTCAGTTTCCATACAATGATTATTCATATAGTCCCAAATGATTATCAGTTTTTTTCATATGAGCTCAATATTGTAACTTGATCAAGAACTGGGCGGTACAGACTGAATGCTGAATGTATGAGTTTTTAAGCATTTTATTTGCTGGAAAAACTAAACGCAGTCGTTTTAATCTTTTTGTATGTTCAGAAAGCTGAAGTTATGCTTGCCGGATATTATAGATTTAGAACGGTTTCTCGTTTTTTGGCAATCCAAGGTGACTGAAACTGTTTGGCAATATGACAAAGTATAACTGGAAGGATCAAGACTTTTCAGGCAAATTTTTTTCAATTGATAAACTATGGAACGCAAGAAGTGCTCAATGACCTTTCGGAAGGAAACGTAAAGAAATTTATGTCTAAATTAACAAAAATAGATTCCAGCAGAGTCTAATAGGAGTATATATCTGCTTTTCTACGCTTAATCTTCATTTTACAATCCGCTAAAGCAAATTGGCATTAAAAAAGAAACAAAATTGTTGTTTCTTATTCCCAGTCCGACTTCTTCCCACATATAAAATCTTAAACATACAAATTGAGAATTAAGACTAATGAATATTCCTCTCTAAGGAACAATTCAATATGAAGAACCTAAACAACAATATGGGACAAAGGTTGTTTGATTTTTAACTCCGAGGTCTTCTTCAGCAAGATTAACTAAATTCGCCGAAAACTTGTTCGGTTCCTCAATATTGTTACAAACAAAAAAGAAAATCAACGGTAATTGCTAAGGTTTCTTATTAAGTACTAATTACTAAGGCTTTTACTGACATGCGAATTCAAGCGTAGTACAACATGATGCTTTTTAAGAAGTATTCAATTAATCCTAATGGTCAAGTGTGCTATATTTTCAACATTTTATGGATGAATTAGTGTGATTAAGTTTTTTATCGGTAAGAAACGAAGTCCATAGGTTTTATTAAATTTCATTATACTGATAGGCTATGGCTTAACTAGCCTATTGAAACAAATAAAAGTTTCCTAGTATTCTCTGCAAACAGAAATATATATGTCATCACTATATATATATATATATATATATATATATATATATATATATATATATATACGCCAGTCGTTAGCACGATTAAATAAAAGAAAAGCCATCAAAAAATTTTGGAATGCGTTCTAGAAAAGACAAACCCCATAAAGATTTCGATAACAGAAAGGAGAAAATTAATGAAAATATCGACCCGTACATTTATCTAACCTTGAAAAAAATAGAATGTGATAGGAGAAGGAAAAACTATTCTTTTCAGAAGTTCTTCTTGCAAACTATTGAAGGAAAAAATATGTTTCAAATAACTATAAAAAATTTGCTGTCAAAGATTCCGCTTTTTCAAGTACTTTTGAAAAAGAATCCGCAATAAAAAAAGGTCTTAAAAAATCAAACAAAAATTGTAACGTGCCTTAGTATTCTCAAGCATTAATAACTCATTTGGTTTCTACAGGAAACCTGATTAATGACTAATTATGCTCTGTTTTTCTCTGTTATTTAACGTTTGGCATCAACTGACTATTTGAATACCCTTGTGGAAAAATGTAAAGGTGGCACTTATCAGCACTTGAATGAAAAAAGCAATTGGCGCGTAATATTAAATTAATCTTCTCTAGGATCACAATGACAGTTTGTCCAGTTCAAAATTCAAAACGGTTTGAAACTTTTTTTATGAACAACTTAATTTTCCAAACAATGATAAGAATTCACTCTTTTTGTTAAAATGTAGAACGGTAGAATGCAAAAAGTGCTTAGGGCCTTGTCTTATTTTATTATGTTAGCTTAGTGTTTGCGTGGCAAGATGGCGGCCTATTAATCTCAATTGAAGTTGCTTGGCGAGAAACTATGTTACTTTTAGACTTGAGCTTTGCGGAGTGAGAATCAACAGAAAGAATTATGAACCGGATTCAGACCGAAAGTATAATCGAATGAATTTTCCTGTACTTGGAAGCAAAACAAAACGCATGATCAAACATTTAATCATAACACGAGAAGTAATGTCTATGAACAGACATTAGACCAGAAGGCAGGATTTTTGAAACTTAAATAACGATAGGAGCAGCAAATATCAAAAGGAAAGGCAAAATAATATGATCATATTACTTTACTGCACTAAATAAGGATTAAATGATATCTGTATGACACGCCTTTTGGAAGTCAACGTAATATGGTGTATGTATAACTTAACTAAAGTACGCTTCCAACACAGTATAATGGGAATTGAGCTAAAAAAAATGCACAGTTAAGAGTTGAAACTAAGAACGTTTTCCGGAGTGCACACCTTAAATGCTTACTCGGTGCTAAAATTGATTTGTACACAAAAGTTCTGATGTGATTTTTTGCCCCAGTCCAAAGCGGTATAAGATTATTCCACTCTTTTGAAAAAATCCTTTTTTTTGATTTTTTTTCAAGAATCACTACTTTCAAACTTTGTCATTTTGCTACCTCCTACAAAGTAAGTGCAAAAAGCTACAATTTCAGCCGTAATATCATTGTCTAGGTATTCTTAGATCGATCTCTTTCAGAAAGTTCATCGGATGTGGCTGCCTTATGCCCCTACTGATCAAACCGTGTTAGATGCTTTGCATGACAGCGATCACAATGTATTTATAGGTCAATATAGATACATTCTACAGCGATTTTTATCTAAATTCCCAAGTAAGAGAGCTCTTCAATTTTTAGCTTTCATTATACAGCTTTGTGAATTACTGTAGCTGATGCCATTTTCCCTCACTTTGGGGTTCATGAGAAATTATTTTGTGCTTTTGAAGACATTGTTAATTTCTTCTAATACGCATGAGTAAAATGAAAATGATAAAGCGGCAATGTTCAGTTAAAAATATTTTGCAATGTAAAAATTTAAGAACCTTCAATTTAGTTAATAAAGGAACTTGCCCTAAAATAAAAATTACAATCAATTACAACTCTTTCGAAAATTACTTCCAAAAATGTTTGTTCATTTCTTTTTTCAAGGAAGCTCTTGATGTTGTTTGAAATCTGATATTATGAGGCAGACCATTATAAATTGGAATAGCTAGCGTAACAAAAGAATCATCTAAAAAATTTTGTTTCTTCTTATAACAGTCATAACTTTCTTGGACCTGTCATGTTGTTTTAGTCTCATGGTAAAGAGAGATATTCATTTTTATATGCTGGAAGATCGTTGCTCTGTGGGCGAAAAAATAAAATGCGCAACAATTTTTTAGGTTACGCAGTTAAAATTTTGTCGCGAAGTTTGGTTTCTGTGGGCCAATTTACTTTCCCGTATTAGAACAGGTTTTAGTTCACTAATTCAATTATTTTTTCAAAAGTTGTGATTAATGTTTTTTGCCACACCACCAAAATTATAGCTGAATAATGTACGTGACTCATACAATTGCATAGTTTAATGCAATTTTTGTTTTATCTACATTTATAAATTGAAGGTCAAGCAGCAACTGTTCAAAATGAAAGAAGTGTGTTTTTTACATATGACGTCTTCATTTTAAAACAAATTTTGGTATGAATACCCAATTCACATAAGAATTGAAATTGACTTTTTTCTTCGGTGACTTCACTGCTATTTACAGTAGACTTTTATTCACAAAAAAACTTTCGAATATTCTCCTTACACTTATAGAACAATTATTTTATCAGAAGCAATTTTGTAACTCTAAATGGGAATGAATGAAATTCGATTTAATAATATAATATATCTCCTATGTCAATGACAAAATTGGGTTCTGAATTTTGTCAGAGATCCCAGTTTGAGGTCCCAGACGGAAACAAGTACGTCCAGACCGAAGATGAACGCACTACCGGGGCGTCATGCGTCCAAAGTTACATAGTTGGAAACTATTACACTATTCCCATTTGAACAGGTCCTTGACCCGATGAAAAAAGCCGATTTACAAAATTTTCATTCTTTTACTATGTACAAATAGAGTAAGAAAACAGAGAAAATTGATACTTTTTTCTTTGCCATAGCTCCACCAAAATCTTGCTGATTTACACTCTATGGACACGCCCATTATTTTTGATATGAATAAATTTTTCATGTCTGAATTCGAAGGGACAAAAATTGGATCATCGCACCCTAGTTTGATGAACGCACAAAAGTCTGGACATGAACGCACGAAAACCTGGTGAACGCAAATAAAACTGGGGAACGCCTGAAAGTATGAACATGAACGCACGATAGTCTGTTGAACGCTTAAACGTCTGGACTTGAACGCACGAAAACTTGGTGAACGCAAATAAAGCTGGGGAATGCTCGAAAGTCGGGACATAAACGCACGAAAGTCTGTTGAACGCACGAAAGCCTGGATATGAACGCACGAAAATTGGTTGAACGCACGGAAGTCGGGTGAACGCATGAAAGTCTGGACATTAACGCGAAATTCTGGACATGAACGCACGAAAGTCTGGTGAACGCACGAAAGTCTGGACATGAACGCACGAAAGTCTGGACATAGGCGCCTTCCGTCTGGGACGGTCTGGACATAGGTACTTTCCGTCTGGGACGGTCTGGACATACTTGCTTCCGTCTGGCATCTCAGCCTGGGAGGGTTAATGACGTAATAATTTATGGTAATTTAAGTGCTACTACTCTGTTCTAGATAGAGGATCCATGAATGAGCTTTTTTTCGAAAATAGTTCGCACTTTTACGACAGGCTTGAAACTTATTTATATGTCTGAAATGTTCATTTGATACTGTATTTCAAGACAAACTGAAACAGGGGATCTGTCGATCTGGCGCTCACTGCTGATTTTTCAAGTCCTCAAGTTCAACATTGCTCAATTCATGCCCAGAACATAAAATTATGCACATTCGTCTACTATTTCATAAAAAGTAGAAAAGACAGATTTTTTGGGCGTATTTTTCCTCTGTCTTTGACAAGATACCGCCTCTGGCTAGCAGCCCTAGTAATTCTTTTCCTTCAAAATTGAGGCAAATGAGATTTTTTATTCCTTTTCCTCTTTTTGTGCTTTTCCATAAGGATGGGGAGAATTAAGAGAGATTCTTGTACTAGGATTATTATCCCAATATTACAATACGGTACAGAATATTCAAAATAGGCTCTGCTGTGCTCCGCTTTTTGATATAATCACAAAATCCAGTGGTAATTTTACCATTTTTGGTGATATTATACCGAAAATTTGTTTGGGTGAACGCTCAATTGGTCTAAAAACAGAAGTCAGCCCACGAATCAAGTTTGACCATACAATTATCACACTCTATTTCTTACTTTTGTACTTTGCAAAAGACTGATTACTTGAATTCAAAGTGAAATAATGTTTTTTTTTATTTACGTGATATGAAAGCTGATTATCACTCAAATCATAATGGGTATACTTAGGTTGCAGTGTTTTTGATAAACCCTAAGATTTCGTCTAAAACGTAGCGGCCGGCTACATTCCTTATTTTTCCCTATCGGCTAAGAACACTTTCGGCCAAATTCGGTATCATGGTTGAGGTAATATGGTAGTGTAATGGTATGACTAGTATTAGTAGCAAAGTAGTCGTAATAGCGGTGCTAGGAAAATTGGCCGACAGGGCGTTCAGCCGACAAGAAAAAAATGGGTAGACATTCGTTACACTAGTTGATGAAAAAACTGCGGTATATTTGTCCGCTTACGAAATAGTGTTTTAAATTGGCCTATCACAGCTTCAGAAAAAGTTTTATTGCTCATTTTACTTAAATTGTCGGTTAAATTTCTCATTTTTTGGTTGTCGGCTAAACGCCCTTTAGGCCAATACGGCGGCCACTATTAATAGTAGTACTAGCTAGATAGGTAGTTACCTCTAATGTATGAAGGTTGTTGTTGTATTTGATGTGATTTTGGACTGAAATAAGGCAATAAAGATGACAGCTAGGAAAGACCAAATTTATGCTGTGGAAAAATTGGAAGTGGTGGTAGTGGTGTAATGGGTTCAAGGAATATTGGCCGACAGGGGGTTTAGCCGGCAGCTTTATTCTGATTGGTCAAACCTACACATGTCGAGATCACAGACAGAGGAAGTACACTGCGATCAGACACAAATGGAGCAATTTTTCAGACCTAAATTAAGGGTTTGAGAGCACCAAGGTCTGGACAACGGTCTGATTTGGGTCTGATCAGAGATCTGTCTTTTGAGATGATCATGATTGGTCAAAATAGTACTGGTTCGTCCAACCATTATAATTGGTGAGTGATCGGCCAAACTCCAGGTCGGCTAATTGGGCGATTGGTGGTAGGGTAGAATGACGTACTGTTAGTGTTAATAGTGGTAGTAGTAGAATAAATAATGGTACACTACCCGAACACTTTTCACGTACAATCAGATCTTTTTTCTAGCCCACTCTCTTTTATTCCCGCATTTTTCCATTCCCAGCCTTGACTTGGATAGATATGAATTGGGATGGAGAGATATAGCAGTACCGTTAATATGACCTCACTACTGCTATCTCCTGTCTTCTTTTCCACGTTTTTGACCATTCTTACCATTTATTCACGCGATCAAGCGTAAATAACCCCCGGTTGACATACTGTTGCAATTAACCGAATGTTTCGCCGCAATTTAGATCTGTTTAATGGCAATTTTTTTTACTGCTTTGTAATTAATGCAAACTGATTTAAGCTATTGGACAGTTCGTATACTCAGTTATTTTCAGCCAATTTTTATGGACCTCTGCACGTTAATTTTTTGCAAAATTTCTTACGATCTTTTTCTCAGGAAAACGAAGTGAATAACAAAGTGAATAACGAAGTGAATAAAGAAGTGAAAAACGAAGTGAATGTCTTTAAGCTACTTAGGTCACATCTTCAAAATTGTAAAGCTGATTCGAGAATTTTAATGATTTCAAGATGCCCTGAATTTTTTCAACTCATTCTAAAATATTGCGCAATTTTTCATGAAAGCTGCAGTAAACAATGTTCTGCTAATGTAAACAATTCCACCTTTAAAGTATCGATCGGAATGGTGTCTCTTCAAAGTGGGCCACTGTTTACTCTCTGATTAAAAGAGGGAGTCCGTTGGTCGAATTGAGGGAGCCCTCTCTGCTGGTAAGAAACCTTCCCGATTTTTCGTGACGGAGGGGTATGAGGGGGGGGGGGGGGGGGGGGAGGGGGGGGGTCTTAAAGATTTATATAATTCTGTGTGTTTGTATGTGTTTGTATGTGTACGTATGTATATGTGTGCATGTATGTATATAGCTATGTATCTGAGGGGGGGGGGGGGGGGGGAGGCGTTAAAGGGGTAGGGGGTGGGGGTTTATGGGCGAGGCGTTCAGCAATTGACTGGGCGGAGTTTAAGTGTTGATATGCATTGTGGTGATTTGTGGCTGCAATTTTTTCCCTAATTTTAACCTCATTTTTAGTCTGTGCTCCTGGCTTCCTTTTATTGGCCGCTTGGCTGCTTGTAGCCCCTTCACTGCCAGACCTCTGCCAGCCACAACCACAACCACTTACCTTTTCCAGCATCGCTTTTCCCAGCCTCTCCCTCCTTCTTTTCCTTCTCTGCTCAGACTGGAAGCTGCGACAAGCCAGCAAGCACCAAATCAGCCGGATAACACTACAAATATATTACTAGTCCCGTTCCGTTGCTTTCCCTTAAAAATACTCACTGCCACTTTTACTGTTGATTGCTTACTACTAGTTTCAACGCATCCGTTACCCCCCATTTGTTAACGGTAAGTGGCCTAAACAATTAGCTTTTTTTCCTTTTCCTTGTAAACTTTTTTCAACATATCCCCAAATAATAGAATTAAGGGAACACGAATTGTGTCTTAACAGTTTTAAGGACCACTTAAATTTGCAAAAACAATGCATATAATTTGCGTAATTTTCAAGATAGATTTAGCCAAAAAACTGTCTATAGCTACAAAAAATGATACGTTTGTCCAAATGCTATGATTAATTTTTGTTTTCGAAAGCATGTTCTTAACTGTGAAGAGAGAAATGCATTGTTTCAAATAGAATCTTTAGAACATTCGCGAAGTTTGGAAGTATTCGAAGCAGTCTATAAAATACTGGATGAAAAATGTCAAAATAAATGAAAGATAAGATTAATATCTAGACACTTTTTGTATAATTTTAGCGCGTTAATTGATTTCCTGCGTTACTTGTGCGAAAAAAAGAACATTATTGTCATGTTGAAAGCAACAATAATTTTCAACTTAGAGCAAATTTCGTATCCATTTTAAGCTAAAAAATCACAACCTTTGTTTATACATGTCTTACTAATTGCCCTCAATAGCGACACTTACAGTTTTACTTTGATCTATTTGCCGCCTTAAATTGCAGAGGAGCATGTGTGTAGTCAAAGGAACTGTAATGAAACAGATATTTGACATGTTTTTCAAGAGAGCTTCAAATAGTCACAACGGAACAAAAAAAATTTTTGCATAGCGATTGCTCAAAAACGTTTTCAGAGAAACGACACTTTGTGGAGTTTGAAAAAATAAAAATTTTGCATTTTTCATAATAAGTTAGACGGAAAAATCTGAAGAATGAGAGAAAAGCGGCGATAGTTCTTTCCCCAGTCCTTAAACACCTGCCAATCCTAGTCTGTTTGTCTATTTGCACTACCAAAAATACTTAAGTAGTTGAGTTTTTACTACATGGGCACGGCTCTTTTTGAATACGGCAATTTATCAACATCAGTGGCAGGTTTGATTTTTGCTCCTTAGCAAATTAGTTCTGAAATTGCTGTTTGTAAGCGTAAGAATATCATCGGTTGGTTCGGTTTTAGTTAAACAAAAATGATAAAAACCCTTACATCTTTCTATTTGGCTTCGTTAGGTACCTTTGGTTTGTAAACGTATGAAATTTTCAATATAATCTATTTCATACATAAGGAGTCGTAGACATATTCGGTTATCCAGATTTGTTTTTCGGTTTTGATCATAAAAATTCATGGTATTGTCGGTTTAAAAAACGAAGAAATCATGATTAAATGACAAGTGTACTTAATTTCTCATGATCATATCAAGATCTGAGTTTGATTTGATTAACTGAATCCTCATCCAAGATCAACCAGTGTGTTAAACTTTTAACCTGGGAAGTAGCTTTTCGCAGCTAGTTTTAAAAAATGAGGTAAATTAGAAAATTAAACATTTATCACGTTTGAAATTTTTCTTATTAGAAAATTATCATAAATTTTGACAACATTATAAACAGAAGCTCAAATTTAATTTGGAAGCACCGACTATTTCTTAATTTTCAAACCAAAAATACCAGGTCTAAAAAACCGAATATACCGTATCTAGAGACCAAATATATGGACAATTATCTTGCCTTTTAAACCAAACATACCGAGTTAACCGAACATACTGACATTATTTTACACGGAAGAAACTTCCTGCTTCGTAATAGTTCGGTCTTTTGAACCAGGGTATTGCTACGACAGAATTGGATTGGTCCATCGAAATAAAAACAGATTGTTTTGAATTGGTTTTTGTCAAAATACGATTTATATCTAACAAATAAAATTTATCTATGCATTTAGTAGTGATGCTTCTCAAAAATATTAAACACAACAAAAGGTACTTTTTTTAAATGTTGTTAATTCATTTCTGTATTTATTTAACGTCACCAATTGGTAGCGATAAAAAGCGTTCTTATATATTTTTTTGGAACTTCTTTGATTTTGATACTCTTTAGGTTTTTCTCCTCCCATGGAGTTGCTAGGCCTTCTTCTATCAAAAATCAAATGATCCATAACAAAGCAGAGACCATGCTACGAAATGATCTTAAAAATAAGCCAAGTGTTAAACTTTTCCACACTGTAACGATTCCTTTCGACTACTGAAAATTGTCTGTTTTAGTGGCAGTTTTGATCAATAATCTCTAGTATTCTAGTTCAGAAATAGTCGTTTAAAAAATTAAGAATATCTTCCGTCCGTTTGGTTTTAATTAGGTTAAAATCAAGTACAGTCCAACCGCCTTTACATTTTTTCTCCAGCTTTTTTAGGCATGTCTGGTTCATAACAATAAGGAATCGTCAATATATTCTGTAACAAACCTAAGAAATTGTGGAATTGTTCGGCCATTTGGGTTCGCTGCTTTGTTTTAAACCTAAAAGCTTCTAGAGGTTGTTGGTCTTTGAATGACAAGACATCGTTAAAAATGACATAAAAACTTAGTTTCTCATAATCATATCAAGACTCAGTGAGTGTCTAATGAACTAATTCCTCATTAAAAAAATTCATATTTGTTCAATTAGGTCTACAAATAAGCTGAAGAAGAAATTAAATCAAGTATCACGTTTATATGAGTAAAGTGTCTCCGAGAGGAACTTTTGAAAATCCTGCAGTTGGCAAATTATCATAACAATTTGACTATATTATTAACAAAAACTCACGTTTTGCATAAAAAAACTGACAATTTCTTGCTCTTAAAACCAAACATACCAAATCTAATAAACCGAACATACCGGATTTAAGAGACCGAACGCACTGATGATTTCTTGCGTTTAAAACAGAACATACCGAACAATTTCTTGCGTCGTTTCTGTCTAGGGCCTTTTTACATTGGCAGGTTATTTGTTTCTGCTACTAGTTTTTTTATAGAATGATCTTTTAGTATTTTTTTTGTTAGAATTTGAAAACATGTCTCATTGCAATCACTGGTCTACTTAAAAAACTTACGCAAGTCTATTAGTTGTTGAATCGCCAGTTTGTCGAATGAAAAACAAATCGTGGACCGGATACCTAAAGTATGGTATCAATTGAAATTTGTCTGGAAATAATTAGAGTCGCTGCTATGATCAATTAAATTGGTTCAATTTTCGTTTTATCCCCTCGAGTTTTTTTTTTGGAGACAGCATTATAAGATTTTGCGAAAAACCCATTAAATTGGATTCATCACGCGAAATCTGAAAGTTGCGTTAATTGAAACTGCTCTATTGCAAAAAAAAAATTGGTTTCTTCTATTTGGGGATGTTACGCACACGATACAGACTAAACTTTAGATTATATACCATTTTTGTATAATCAAAACTATCAGACATTATTTTAGTCCAGTTTTTTTTTTATAAATTGAGCAGTTTTATTTATTGAAAAAGAATCCTTGTTTACAAAGTTTTTGTACAGGCACATACGTTCTATAACACCACCCCTAGAATCAAACAGCCACTAAGTAAAAAAAAGGTATTAAGAATGTATTGTGATTCATCAATGTAAAAAATTATTTTATTGCGAATTACACTCCGTTTTGAAAATAATTATTTTACAAAAATTCCGAAAAAAAGTTTGGTTGCCATGTTGCCGCATGGTTAAATAATCAGCGCCTCAGAAATTTTTTCGCACACTGGGTGAAAAGTTGTATCTGCGTTTGCAATTAGCCTCAATTATTTTATTTTTTGGAAATTTAGGCAAAGAAGTGAGCTTTCTGAGATTTCTATGGGCGGCAATGACAGATGCAGACAACCCAAATTTTAGTTTTCTCCTATCAATCTTTTTGGCTGTGGGATACAAAAAATTGGTAAAATTGAGAAAGTCTTCAATAATCGGATGTTCAATGAAAAAAAATGCACTGCTTTGCTTTACCAAAAAAAGACAAAGTGTGAACTTATGAAACTCATCATATTGGGACTCTCGTGTTTTTAAAAGCTATTATTACTCAGAGCTTGCTGTAGTTCTACTTTACCAAGTCAATGTCTTGATAATCGATTGAGGAGGTTTATCAAAGTGAAGAAAATGCGCCCTCATTTGAATCAGTTGTTAAATCATAGTAACAAAATGGGCAAAAAAGCGAAAATATGTTGTCTTTTTTTCGTCTAAAAATAGAGGCTATAAAACAAAGAGCAGCTGTCTAGAACAAATTAGTATGCTTGAAAATATCTCAAATGTAAAATTGCGGTACTTTTAACTGAATTGATTTAGCTGAATGTACTATTTCAACTTTTTTATTGTCGGACCTTAATTGAAATTTTTCTAATTGAAATTGAAACTTTGCTTATTTTGTCTCTAACAAAATGGTCCAAGGCATCTTAACATTATTTAATTCTCAGAAATACAAGAGTCATTTATTCTTCCAATCGAATCGGATAAGGATACAGTAGCTGCCCTGGCATCATAAAACAAAAAAAAATAACAAAGAATTTTGTGAAGAAAAAAGGTCTTTCGATTTTGTCACCCGAATGAAATTATTTATAAAAATAATTGTGCGTTGTTCCAAAAAACGGAAACAAATTTTGAATCACTTATCTGAGGGAAAGTTCAATCTACACAAAGTATCTGATGCTCCGAAATTCACATCGCCAAAATTTTGCATATATTTGATTAAATCTTCTCTTTCTAGCCGTTTACAACGAATCGAGGCAATAATCGCACGTATCCGTTGAGTTAAGGCTGAATCATTATCCTTACAGTCCTCCGGTCAGTGAAACAGTAACTGCAATATGAATTTTCTTACAACTAAGACAAAAAATATTTTTTTGTAACTAAATACGTTTATATGAAGGTAGCGAACAACAAAAATCTTTTCTTTTTTTGATTTTTAAACCAATTGATTCATGTTCTGTGAGTACAATAATTTATAATGAACACTATGAACTAGACTATTTATCATCTACTAGTTCCTTCCTTTTAAACTCAAAACACTATTCTACATATCGTCTTTGTAATTTTGCAATCACTGGTTGATCGGTGTCAATTGCTGATTTGAAAAATCTTGGCAATTGAATTTTTGGCAATTATCTATACAAAAATATCATATCCAGATGAGGTCTGCACCAAGAGTTTTTTGAGGTGCCGTTTTTCTTATAATGGCTGTATATTTTCATTTGTGCTGGTTGCCATTAACGGACTTGACAGATGGAATTAGAGTCAGAAATTAAATAAGGGTATTTCTGTAATAGTTTTGTAAGTAACATCCACTGATTTGAGCTTGAATGCGCGTATCAATTTCTTTAAAAAGGCAACAATAATTTTAAATCGTCAGAAAGATATATTTTGAAAGAAACTTTTTTGCTCCTTATGCTTATCAACTCAGCTTCTTTGTTCATCTGTCATTGATTTTTGACCGCGAAAATCTTGTTTCTCAGTAATTACTTAAATCTGGTTTTTCCTTGAGTGTTTCAATGAGTTGTCAGTGGGTGCAGAGAATGCGGATTTGTCATATATTAATCTCATTGTCTATATTTTTACTGTTCTTGTTTGATGTATTGCGATAACACATTTTCTATCCTCTTTGTATATAATTATGTTACTAATTTAATCTTAGTACCATCTTAGTAAAACCAGGCATTTTGAGAAAAAATTTTAAATTTCTTCATTTTGACAGAATTACCTATCATAACAAGCTATCTTTGCCGTCAAAATGGTTTTGAAATTAAATAATTTAGACAACTTTATGCGCCATATTATCGATTTACGCAATATTGAATATTAAATTAACTTAAATCTAACGTAAATCAAAGTTAACGTAAATAAATAATTTTTTTTATTTCTCAAGCAACATAACTAAACGTTACTTTGGAACACTTTGAGCTTGGTTTTATAAAGATTGAAATCGCTTATTGAAAATTTATTGTAATTATGTAAATTATAGCCATTAATAAATTTTTCAGGTAACATTTTTTCAAAAAGAAGTCTAGTTTTTGTATGACACTTCAGTCCGATCTTTTTGGGTCGCAATGGTTTACATTTGTAGACAGAGTGAAAAAGTTACAACGGATGTTCTAGCCCCGAAGGTAAATTAGTAAATACTTGAGGTTTAAATTGAACGTTCAAACGTGAACAAGAATCTGTCAGTTGTAAAATTACATTTTTGTTGAAAAAATTAATTGGTCATTATGAGGTGAAACGGTACAGCACAATAACATGCCTTCTTGAACAAGAGCAGAAAGTAGTTTAAAATGGTGTATCTTTTCATTGCTCTTTCTTCAGCCTGTACGTCTTATTTATCAATAACTATCTATCTAACTAGATATAAATTTACACTCTTTTACAATTTTTTATCTTGCCTTCACGGCTAGCTTTATAATGATGATCATACAGAATTGTAACTTGCTTTATGCTTATTTCTCTTGTTGTAACAGAATGCAGCAAACTAAGTTAAAATTTGCTATCTTAGCTCTTGGCTGTTTTTGCATCACTGGTCGCTTAACAGTCAAATTGTTACAAAAAAACTATCTACTTGTAATTAGCAAACACAGACAACATCCCGGCATTAATCAACGCTACAATAAAAATCTCAATTAAAAATTATTGGTCAATATTTTGAACGATAAAATTCCCCTATTTTGTTTATACAATTCTTCGTTTACCCTAAAAGCTCCGAGAAATTTATTTGTTTTTACTTTGAAAAAGATAAATTTGCTTCCTGTAAGTTTCCTTTTCCTAAAACTGAAATACGGAAACGAGTGGGAGGTTACAACAGCAATCAGAAATATTCTTTCCAATCTGTAAGTACATACTGCCGTCACTGTGAGTCAACTGGTAACTAATTATCTTATTCCACTTTTTAATAAAAGCAATTTTTTAGCTGTGGGGGGGGGGGGTGCGTAGAGGAGGAGGTGCATTTACTATGAAACTTTGCCAGTACTGGATTCGAACCGGCAAGCAGCACCTGTTTTGCGCAAGCGTGAGGCCACTGTTACACACACCATCCTGTCTTAAGCTCCTGAATTTGGGGTATACGTTTTACAACCCGTTCTTCTACTGTTGTTTCTTGTTCCTCAACGCTTCATCGAACCAGTCAAATCTTGGACAAGTGGAGCTTTTTTCAATCTATGTCGTACGCTGATTTAAATCTGGTTTACCTCTCAACCTTCTAACTCAATTAAAAAGGATTTTTTTATTACAAAATTTTTGCCATTGTTTATTTGCAAAATTAAGCTAAGTTCAAATGCATGTCTTTTGTTTGAACTTTGGTCCAGCTTCAAATATTGTCCTCAGAATAAACATTTTTTACAAAATTACTATCGAAATCTATTAACAACTCATTGCTATAAGTTAAAAGAATCCTTTAAATGTCATTTAACCTAACCTTGCTGCCGTACATTCAAATTGAGATTAATTTGCCAAAAAAGTAAAAATTTCATATACATTTTCAAAATTGTTTACATCTTGAACATTTTTAGTCCAAAACATGCTGTAAAAGTTTCCTGTTTGCTATTTATAAGAGCTCTCAACAGAACGAGAATAATGATAGCGGCTGGCTTTCAATTGCTTTTTGTTATACGTACCCTCCCAGTTACAAAATTAGGACGGTGCTGATGAAAAGACCTTTTGTTCACCCAGTTAAAGGCTAAATAAAGCTTACTTAGTTATTTTGAACGCATGAATATTTGTGAACTTTTTTGTATATCAGGCAAGCATACTTCTATCGGACATTTTATAAATTTTTGTTCATCATTTACGCGAATAAAATTTATGTTTGTTCATCTTTTATGAAAATAAATTTTCATTTTTTGTGAAGTGTTTTCCGCAGTTTGTGAATATATTCTCATATTTTCACGCTCGCTTTTGTGTTGCGTATTACAAAGTAATGTCTCATTTTTCCTTTGTCATTTTGTGTTTAAATCAACTAAATCCGACAATAGCCAAGGTTGCGACAGCTTGCGGGGAATGTTTGCACTAGCGGTTACGCACAATGTGCGGGAATTGTTTTCACAGAGGCAATATTGCTTCCCGTGAATTTGTTTTGTATCTTTCAAAGTGTCAATCAAGTTGAAAAATGAATAAAACATCCGGATCATAACGTGTCTCATAGTTCATATGGACACCACTGTTCAAAATCGAAATATTTTAAAATAGAAATAAGTAGTAACTTCTAAGCATCATTTATTAAAAAATTTTATCAGTTGTCCTTAATACTGACCAGACAAATACACAACTCAAGTCTTTTCGCAGTTTGAACTCTTGGGAAAATATCTGTTAGAAGTCAAAGACGTGAACATCAAAATTTTAGGCAACGTCCTTCCGCTTTATTAGGATATCAAATTTCTAATGTTAAAATATCCAGCTTCTCTGAAGTTTCAAAAGACCTTTTTAGTTGTGAACGTCAAAAGTGAACGGCCAAAATTTTCGCGTTTGTTGAACGTCGAGAGAAACAGTTCGTAAAATAGTAGCGTGATTGCAAACAGATACCTGTGACTTTGCTTGCATTGACTGGGACTTTCTAAAACCATGTACACGTGAACTTGGGACTTTAGGCCAACTCGCGTAATGGCAAATATAAAAAATATTCCAGGTTCAATAATACTTATTTATTTATTGATCCGTCTTCTTGAACTTTACTTTTGCGAAAAAAAATCAAGTGAATGGTGGGCGGAAAAACCAAAAAAATGATCCATGCAAAAATTGCTTACAGATCAGTTCAAAAGCGCCGCAATCGTTTTTATGCAACTGTTCGATAAAAAAGTAAACTATTGAAAATTTGATTAATTTTGCTTAAAATATACTAAAATTGCTTACAATAGTCTCAATGGTTTTACCTTTGAACTCTCCTAAAATAGAGAGTTGCTCAATTTTTGAACCATCTGACTTGTCTAACATCTTTGCAAAATGTTTGAAAACTCAACAGTTTTGTTCATGAAAAATGGCTCCAAAATTTTGGTAGCGCGGACAATTTTTTTCATTCATTTAAGGGCTATATACACCTTAGGTTTCTACGCGAGTGTTCTGGATTTAACATTTTGCCGACCCGCATGTAATCAAAAATGCATCATTTTTTTTATATATTCAGATTTTTGTTTGCAAAAAAATTGCTACGCCTTTATTTGCAACATTGATTTTATTTTTCAGCCACGCAACGATAACAAGGCCAGCTTTGCTTAACAAGGCGCAACGATAACAAGGCGATAACAAGTCCCATCGTTGCTTATCGCAATGGAGTAGGGTTCCATTTGTACTTTGTTTGCTTTTGTCTTTTTTAAAAACTTCTGCATTTTTGAATTCCAATTATAGACAAGTCTCTATCCACTTAGAGGTTCAATTAAGAAAAACAACTTAACAAATTTATGTGCAAATAAGGCTCAATTAAATATATATAAGTTTTCTGAGTGAAGCTTATGCTTTTTGCTGCTGCGACAAAGTGGTTCCGTAAATTTTTAATGTTATCAATTTTTACCAGAGTTTGATTTTTCTGTTGTCTAATGAACGAGTATAATTCATCAAACATTTACTTCACTATATAAGGAGCCCATAAAAAATCAAGTAAAGTTTTTGAGTCGATTCTCTATGTTTTTTCTATTATAGCGCGGTAATTACTCAAAACATTTTAATAGACAGGCGACATTTCTGATCTAATTGTGGAATTTTTTTTCAAACAATTTTGGATTGTAATTGGTGCTGTCCTCTTTTTAAAAAAATAATTTATGTCTTTTTTTAACTGCTTGGACTGGATTGACTTCAAAAAAATACTTAGTTTTTGACGGGTCAAATAACGTGCGAATGAATTACAAAACAGACACATAATAGGTTGTTTGGTTTCCACGCTATTTTTTATAAAATTACCTGCAAAATTTTTAATTTAGCTTATGTTTTTTTGTCTTTTGGTTTTTTGCTCACTATTGAAATGTTCAATTGACTTCCTAAGCTGTGACAACCTAATCAACAAACTAATTGTCAGTTGGAAAATTCTGATCTTTATTATTAATTGATTTTTTTGAGATTTTTCTAATTTAGTTTTATTTCCACATTAAAATGTAGTCTCAACAAAAATAGAGCAGGCATTTTTTGAGTGAAGTGAAACTTTGTCTTTACTTCAATTGATCGTTTAAATTAAGATTTTGGCCAGCCTATTGCTTCAATTTTTGTCATTTTTTTTTCGGACTTTTATCAAATTTGGAGGTTCTGTTTTTCTGTCTTATCTGAGTTTTGTAGTAGGGATATAATAATGGCAAGTTTCAGTTACACATTACTTCAATGGAGTTGAAAGGAGGCCCTATTGTTGGTATACAAAATCTGTAGTGAGTAGATTTTGACTTAGTAAGCTTCGACGCTGTATTCTCGCAAAATCCAATTGAGTTTTTGAGTTTTCCGATATTTTTTTGTTTTATTGTTGTAGTTATTTATGGATGATGAAAAGTTTCATTGATTTGGAATGTTAGTATAACAGAAGCTGTTTGATGATCTAAATTGATAGCTAACGTTTTTCATGACATTCAGATTGGTTATTTTGGGAAAATATAAATGTATATTTTAACTTTGATCCTGTCTGTTTTTTGGCTACTTCTTAATCATTCTCAAAAAAGACAGGTTTCAAAATTTTTTTTGGTGAAAATAAAGTCAGTTTGCATAATTTAGTTGCTTTCTGATGCTATTTTGTCATTGTATATTTTTTTACAAATAGATAGAGTTTTTAAAAATAGATTGAGTTTTGGTCATTACTCCTGCTTGTTGTTTTATTTGATTGTGTTGTTTGTCTTGTCACTAAGCCTCCTAATGTCAAGTATCGTCGGCCTTCGATTGAGGCAATTATTGTTTTGTATTGTGGATTGAGTGAAAGGTAATTTTTAATTAGAGACATCAATTATTTTAGAACGGTAGAAGAATTCTTGAAAGTTTTTTACGTCATTTGGTAGACAATTATGTCAAAAACGCGGTTGAAGGGGTCAAAATTTTATGTTTGACCACATATTTTTGAGCCGCCTTGTTTGGATTAAAGGTCAAATGATGCTGAATCATAATGATTCGATTGGTGAAAAAATATGATATGAAGGAGAAACCGTTCTTTTGAATATCATATGCCCTATTTCAAATTTGATCTTACTTTATTACTCAATATGAAAATCTTCAAGTTGTGAAAATTCCGATTTTGTTTGACAAAATTTAAAAAAATTTCCTATAGCAACAATGATATGAAATTTCAGGTTCAAAGTATCATTTCAGTTAGCAACAATAATAGACTGATTTAAAAGATGAAATGATATATATATATATATATATATATATATATTCAATTGTTTCAAATTGAAAGACATGTTTTTCAGGTGATTTTAGTTTACTTTTCTCCGACAGTCCTGACACTGGAATAAACTGTTGCTGTTTAAATTCAAACTAAGAACTGTATAAATTCGAGCTGTATAAATTGACAAGAAGCTCTAAGTTTTCAACGTATACTTAGCTAGAGAAATGAAGCCTTGAGGAACAAGCAAGAAAGTGAGAACGGGTTATAAGAGTTGCCAAAGTTTAAGAGTTTAAGACCAGTTGGTTTAAATGGGTAGCACACTAGGCTTGGGAGTAAGAGATGCTGGTTCAAATCTAGTACTGGTCCATTTTCACTGTAGTTGCACCTGCGTAGACCCCCAAACATGCTACAAACATGAAGAAAACGATGTCAGGAGTTGCTTTTGTCCTCACAGTTGTGATTAAATATGTAACGAAATGTACTGTAGAGTAATTACTGATACTTTTTTTCTTGTGGCCTATAAAAATGGCCTGTTTTTTATTATACAGAAAATGAAAATTTTAAAGCTAAAATTTATTAATATTTGTATTCCACATTTTCGCAATTAAGCCGAGGAGGGAGTTTTTTCTATGCAATCATTGGATACAGTTAATAATGAACCGAGAGGAACATTTATGAAATACAATTGTTACGTAAAGTTTAAGGTAAGATTAAGCGGCTCTATTCGAGAAAAGTTAGGTTAAATTTACAATAGAGTAGTTGGTAGCGCAGTTTTGTCAGGCGTTTACATTGATTTTGTAATGTTTGTTAGTATTTTTTTCAGAAAGCTTTAATCGTTATCATTTTTTGAAAAAAAAAGAAAATTTTTGATACCGACTGATTAATCATCTTTTATCTTTCTTACGAAAAAGGCTTTATGATCATGAGATTACACGTATGATCTTTCTCATCCTATTTTTATCTACAAAAGCTAATAACCAAATTGAGTCACCTTTATTGAATCAACAATATTATTTCATTCAAGAAAAATCGTTTTATCGGATATCATAAAAATACTTAATCATCTAGTTATTTTTTCTTGAATACACATGTTTCGAACATAAAAAACTACTGCTTTTTATTATTATGTATTAAGTTTGAAGATTGTGTGTACTAATCTCAGTACAGTTTATAATGTTATTTCAGATTGGCTCCACTTAAAAGCAACCTGCGTGCATTCTTGCGTAGATTTCATCTCTATTATTTATTGGCGATCCTATCTGCCTCACAAACCCAACACCTGTTCCCTCTAATCATTATTGTAAATCTAGTACCCTCTCTTTGTTCACTTATTTTTTCACATATAATTCAAAGCTATACGTTCAAATGTGATATGAGGTTCTGAAAATAGTTTGTGTCAAAAATTGGAGTTAATTTGATTCTTAGCTTCGCCAATAAACTGATAGAATTACGTTCATGAAAAGGTCATTTAAATCCAATTCACGCAACAGCAAAAGTAGCGAGTGCTTGTATCAAACCCCCCCCCCCCCCCCCGCCCTGTCTCCAACCTGAACCAAATCACGGAAAACATAAGTAGTTGGCAACTGTTTAAGGGTTTGTTGTTTTTTTATTCACAAAATATAATAGCTTCAATTCCAACTGAAAGCGAAATGCTAATTTTCTGCAACAAAGTCAAAAAATTTTGTTTTTTACCAAAAACATTGGGACAATGTCAAAAAAGAAAAACTACGTAATTATCTCTCGGCCAATTAGTTTTTGTTCCGATCCACTTTAGTAAGGGGGGAACTATATGCTCAACTGGGTTTTTTGTTCGGTCGATCATTGTACAGAGTTGTGATCGAAATCAATAGAAAACTTGTTGAGCGCAGATTATAAAATTAATTTTTTTACATTTCGCTTTTTTCCGAGGCGAAATAGAGGTTTAATTTTTTTTGAACGTTAGACTCACTTGACTTTATTTTGTTCACAATTTTCGTATCTTTTGCTGGAAATTCGATCAGTATGACCAAAAATATGATAAAATTGATAACAATGGTCTTATTGGGTGTACGTCTAAAGATTAAAGAGAGTTGCTCAGTTGTTTGAAACAACTCGTTTGGTGAAACTTTTTGAAAATTTAGCTGTTTTGGTTTTTCACAAAAAATGGAACCAACTATGCCAACTTAACCCAGCTTGTCCAAATAAACCGGTAGAGCAGAAATTTAAAAAAGCTGATACAATTTTTGGTTACTCAGATGACAGCTCGGCTACTTTTAACTCCAATTCATAAGAAAGTGTTCTGAAACAAACAATTTTACGTCCTTTTGTTTAATATTGAAATTAATCAAAAAGACACAATTTACTTTGGATATATTCGGATTCAGAAATCGTCAAAATACTAATCAAGCAATTAATTGGAATTATCACGTATTTTCAGCAGCTGTGAAGCAATAGCTGTGCCAGTTTTGGTCTCGTCGTTGATTTTGCGATGAAAAAAAAATTGTATCTTTTTGCTTCTGTCTTTTTCAACATCTAGTAAAATTTTTGTCTTTTTTACAGAAAATGGTATTTTCGTTTAGAATTTCAATAAGAGAATTTAATATTGTGTTCAAACGAAAACCAAGAAAAATATATTGTTTTCTGAGAGAAGCTCATTGTTTTTGTGGCTCCTCAAAAAGTTTGAGTAAAACTTTAGTGAATTGTTGAGTTTTTCCAGACTTATTTGTTAATTTTGCAGTCTTAATACTGAATCTAATTAATACAATTTTTATTCGCTTAAGTTAGAACCTCTACCGGATATATCGAAAGCTTTCAGTTAATACCTAATACTTTTTGCTGAAACAACTCAATATTTATTAAAACTTCATCATTAATTTTCAAAATTGATTCTTGGTTCCTAAAGATTTGGAACACTTGCTTAACTGGAAGACGAGCGGCAATCGGCGGACTAGCTTTGATCTAAATATGGTTTTTAAATTACAGATACTATTCCGAAAGATTTCTAATTGTCACGGACTAATTTTTCTTATTATTTTTGACTTTTTGTTAATTACATATCAAAATGATTTCAAATCAATGCTCATTTATCGTACATTTAGATAGTTTTTTTTCCATTTAACTGTTTCGCTAACAATTAGAACATATAAATTTCTAATGGTAGAACAACTTAAGCCTGACTGTTTTGGTTTTTCTTGTGGTCTGCATTGTGGTCTGCATTCCAAAAATTGTTCAGCTGGGAAAGAGGCGCTGTCCTTTTCTGAGGGATCTTTTTTCTTTTGATTTGAGTCTTCTTGATAACTATAGACCAGAAAAAAGTCAAATCCCAACTCAATTGTTGACAGATCTAGTTTTTGTTTAATTGAAGCCAATGAACAGTGAATACAACTACAGCGAAAAACTTTGTGCTTCTTCAGGCTTCAACAGTATGTTTGCGTAAAATTGTTTGTGAAACAAAGTTCGGGCTTTGTTTGTTTTTACTTTCAACTGTTTTGACTTATTCTGACTAATAAAGGGTTTAAGAAATTTTTTATTTGAAAGCTGATATGTCCTTTTAAAACTTTTGCCCCCTCGACTGTTTTATCTGTGAAATAGTATTTTTTTCCTTGATAAAGCAAGTTATTTAAATTGTTTTGGACTTCTTCCGTTTTTAGATTCATTTTTTTGCATCTTGTCCGATTATCACTTTAGTGACACCTAAAATGATAGTCAGATTTCACATTTTTGGCGTTGAAAGAAAGCTTTCATGTTATGGTTTTAGTGAATAGAAAGTGATTTTAAGTTATTCAGGGTAATTATAAAAGGAGATATTTATTGGTTTCATTTGAATGCGGATTGCTTTCATGTCTTCAATGTTATTTGTTTTCAAAAAGTATAAAAGGTTTTCACTTTTCTTTTTTTTGGATTTTGTCACCCCGTTAATTTTTCTGACGAAGACAGGTGTTATTTTTATCTTATGCAATGCTGAAAAATTTAAGCATTTTGGATTTTATCTGTTGCCATCTTGTCCTTGGTATTAAGTTTTTTGTAAAAAAAATAGGTTAATATTGAGTAGAGACAATTATTGCCTGTTGTTTTTGTTTGTTATTTTTGTTCGTCTTAAGACTTAGTCTCGTTAATGCCAAGTGTCAGTGCTCTAATGAGTCATTATTTAATGTTTTTTGTGGCTTGAGTTTGTAAGAGTTTCCTAAATGGATATACCAGTTCTTTGAACGAATTACAAATTTTCTTTCTATCTCTTCCTCATTGAACGATTAAGTTAAAAATATGGTGGGGTACCAAACGCAAACTTTTGTCGTACGCACATTATTGAGCCTCCTCGTAGATCCTAGACCTCTAGTTGCACATATTTGTCGTTGGTAGGTTTTGCTTACAAGATTCGAAATCACAAAAATTATTTTTAAAAAGGCGCTTCACGTTGAATTTGTGTAGAATTGAGTTTTTTTAGTTTTTCTAGCTTCGATAGTGGTTCTTTATTTCAATAAATAAGGACGGTAGACTTACCAAGAAATAACAAATCAAGATTTGGACAAAAACTTCACTTCAAAACTGTAAAAATAATAAGAATTGTTTGAGTTTCAAAGACCGCATTCTAGTTTCAAAAAAATTCAAAGTTTCAAAAAACTTTCAAATTAAGCGCAAAAGCAAATGATTGATTAAATTTTCTAAATTCTCAAAGTCTTAACAAATGTTTCATATGCTCTTTTGTCATCTCAAAACAGTTGTGCTTTGGTTCATATGCAAAAAAAAACATGACTCCTTACGAAACACCAGTTTTATTTTTTGTATTTTTCTTCTAATAATTGGAACTGACAATTTTTCCATTATTTGTTTTCGACTCCCTAATGCGAAGATTTATTTCTTCTTTCCATTTTGACAAAGTTTTTATCTCGATGATTCAAAAATGAGCTGACCTGGTTGTATTTATAAAGTTTAGCGGTCTGGCAAAGAATTAGTTGTTGCTTGAATTGCCTAGACGTTACTATCAACGGTGATATCCGTTGTTGTGATTGATATCAGTGAACTGCAAACATTGCAGAAAGAGATTTGAGAAAAATGTACATTTTCAACATTATTGTTTTCTGTCTTCCATGGAACCCAAGCGAAAAAACTCATTGTTATAATGTGAAAAGATTGTGAAGCATGAACTTCATTAGGGGGAAGTATTTTTGTGCAGTATTTTTAAGTAAAAAATAATGAACCTCAAGCAAACGCAATTGAATGCTTTCAGGTGTGATGTAACATATTGTCAGAACCTGTCTGTTTCAATTCATTTAAACCCTCGACTATTATCATGAATTTTTACTAGCAAAAAGTTTTTGGAGAAATTTTGTTTTGTATGAATTTTAGACCCCGAAAATTGTTTTTAGAGAAAAATTTTATTGTTTCAATTTTGCCGTGTGTTCAAGCTTGTGCCTAATAAAGTAGCAACATTTCCTTTGAATTGTATTCCTGGTAACTTAAAATTCCCGTTCTTCTTCAGTTTGAAAATAAATTGGCCCTTTGTCCTCAGGACGATATCCGCGTTCATATTTGTCTTCATGTTGACTCTAATTCGATTTCGTCATTGAAAATTTCCAATGGCAACTGAAGAAATGTTTAGCCCCAGTTTAGTCAATTTTCTCAGGTTTGCTCACAGGGATGCTTTCCGTTTTTTAACTTTTTGGTAGTGATTTTACTGTGAAATTTTTTTTCATTTAGCGATTGACAATTAGTAGAAGTGAGCTTCTCTAATAAAAGTAGTCAAGTCAAACCTTATTTAAACTTTTTTTTGAGTTAATTTAGGCGATTTGGACAAATTTCCTAATTTGAGGTCAATTTGGTCTATTTTGACCGTTTTGTTGGATTTTTCAATCTCATTTCACCGTTTTCTGATTTCATGAGGTTTAAAATTGAGGTTGCTTGAGCCCATGGCATTTTGTTCATTTGGTAGTTTTTTTTAAAGAACGGTAATACGGTAGAAATACTACGAACAAAGATCAAACGAAGCCTTAAAATTTCCATCACGTTCTAGTTTTATCAGATTAACGGTCCGCAGTTTGACATTTTAACAGTTTCTGACCACAATATTTTCCGACGATTGAGGATACTAACCCATATATTGACAAAAATGTATTTTGTAAAACCATTTTTCTTAGGTTTAGCTGAGAGATTTGTTTTCATTCTTTTTTCTTGTTTTCATACCTGCATACATTTTTTTAAATACAGAAATTCATCTGATTCAGATTGCGAGCAGATGACACGTTTTCTTTTTATGGCTCATTTCCAAGGACAATTAAAATGAAAGTTTTGGTAACCCTAGTTTTTAATTCGTAACTGTTTACAAACTACAAATTAAAATTCTCCTTAATTACACGTTCTAATAAGTTGTTTGTTTATTTCAGCGTTGAGATTTTCTGGAGGTTGTTTTCTGGCAAACATCCAGAATTGTTTTAATGTTGGGATTCTGAACTGTTGAAATTTTTATAGCAGCTGACCTCAGAGAATTCAAAAGTTACTTAACATTCGGTTTTTTCCTCAAATTTTTGAAACTTAGAACTGAATATTGTTCTGATGTCGGGACAACTCTAATTTTTACAATTGTGGATTTTTGAAATCTGGTTATGCTTTTCGGCAGCATACATAGGTCATACGGGCAAACGAATCAACACCTTTGATTCAACTTGTGATAATTCATCAGCTCTTATTTCGTTTCAGGAGCGGGGCTGTTGAACATGCTCGTCAGAAAGGTCTCGCTTGTTGGGTTATTTTTTGAGTTGCCTTTTGTTAGTTGAAAACATATAAAAAACTATCTACTTAAATAAATTTTCATGTTCTTACCTTTCTATTTGTTAAATCACATGTTTTAGATAAACTTCTACTGAGGTTCCATATAAAAATCATTCAAAATCTGCTTCAGCTTATTTTGGGACCTTTTAAAACTTTTTCAGATTGACAGGGTTTTTGTTATGATAGTTGATAATGGCAACAATATTTATTATGATAGTTGATAATGGCAACGATTGGTTTTTGATTTTGAATGTTGTTTTGAGATAAGCCACGCGTATAGGGAACTCATCGCTAATGTTCTATGCATAAACAAACTGGATTTCAGAGAAACAATTAAAACCTTAGAAACTCTCCACAACTCAGATGTGTTTCAAAGTGGTTAAACAGAGACAGTTTTGGTGATGAAAAACAGACAAGCTCATCTATAACAAACGATACCTTTTTGAAACACTGTAGGACTTACTATGACAATTGTTTTGTGCTATTCTTCTAACCCTGAGAATTCACTCAGATATTCACTTGTAAAAATTTGCATCTTTTATTCTTTGAGTCTTTTTCAGAACACTTACTCAGGGCAAAAATGTGGTTGATAATTTTCCTGCATTCTGTTCAAACGACAGATTTTGCCCAAATGCAAACAAACATTTCTGCTATATGCTGCCCGATGAATTAGAGGCATTGAATGCGCTCAAATATGACTATAGAATCTTTCTGTGACCTTCTCAATGTCGTGAGAGCTAGCCTTCATTTTTCTGAAAGTTTAGATTAAAGAAGCAACAGGATTACCTTTTGCTTAACTATTTCTATAGTTAAAATTTACAATTTGCTTTTTCTAACTCCTTGTGTTCTTGCTTGTGTTCTTGCTTTTTCTAACTCCTTGTTTCGATAAAATTCCATTTTCAGTCCAAGGAAGTAAAATGATTTCACTAGGATCCGAAAAACTATGGAAAAAGTATGTCCAGTGAAGAATCATGAAAAAATGGTGCTGAGTTTTGTCTGTACAGAATGAGAGGTGAATCTACCCTTAGGACACTCTGATTCAGTACTGTGTTAATGTTTTACTATTGGAAATCAATGAATACGGGCTGATTTACTCTGACCCTAGGGACCGTGAATGCAAAAACAAAAATTAATGACACTTTCATTCTTCAGTACATTTCAACTATTCTTTCGTACATATTTTTCCGTTTAACACCAAAATTTCCATAAAACGTTGATGATATGTATAAACTATATGTTAAAATGATGATGTTTTGAATATCTGGTTTCTAAATCTATAAATAACAGATGCTTTTAAGAGCTAATTATGAGCATGAAACTGGGCTTTTATCATTATTTTTTCTGAAAGTAATTTGTAATCGAGAGCATTAAAATGAACATTATGGTATTAACACTCTTCTAAAGAAATCTGAGATCACAAAAGCGAGTTTTATTCTTCTTCAAATATGCTGTTAAATTTCTGTGCAATGGCTTGAATTATGTCTTTGCTCAGTTTAGTCTAAGAAGGTAGCTAGCTTTGACATTTTTGGGGAGATTTGGGGTGAAGATAGGGGGCTAAATTAACGCTGCTTAATCTTCTTTTATTTTACAAACCAAATCCAAAATAAATCCCCACAAATCAGCCGGACCAGGCCAGAGCAATGTTTAAACATAGTCACAAAGCACCTGCTTTGAAACCAGAAAAGTAACTTTAACTGTATTTTGAGTTAAGCACAGGTAAGCTCTTGTAAAAATTCGTTAGTAGTACTAAACTACCAGCCTCATTACAAGTACAATTCGAGTTAGTATAAAAGCTTTTACTATTTCAACGACACAATTGCAATTTGCAAAACTTGGCTTCGCCTGTGGAGTTAGTTGTTAAAATAGAGGGATTTAGTTTTTATACCGACCCGATCCCGTTTAGAGATTAGAAGACTTAGAAGTTGATCTCCAATGACAACTAATGCAAAAACAGTTCTTCAATTGCAGTTGAGATTATACCTCTTTACTCTTTCTTTTTGCGCCGATCTAAGTAACAACTCAACACTATACAACCGGTCTTAGGCGCCAGAAAGTCACCCCAAATTGACTGATCGGCCAAACAGTCTGGCATAATTACATGAATATTATTTATTGCCCTGACCTACCGGTTTTCCATAGCCAGAATTGAAAGGCCAAAATATTCAGCCGAGTTGCAGTTGAAAATTGCGATTTTATCATTTGATTTTTTTCGGGAAAAAGGTCATTTCATATGGAAGGAAATATATATATATATATATATATATATATATATATATATATATATATATATGTAGAGAGAGAGAGAGAGAGAGAGAAGTTATAATTATGTTCAAAACTTTTCCACAAAATTTGATCTTCGAAAAAGAAGAAGCCTGGCTATGATGAATTAACCGAATCTTACCAAGTGAGCATTTTTGATTGTTAAGCTAAGTGGTTAAGAGTTTGAGTTCAAAAATTATTCTAACAATAGAACTGACTAAAATTCTTTACCCCTAATTGTGCGAGAAACATTGCGAAATTCAGAAACCTACAAAAAATGAATAGGCGTTTTCAGAAGCTGAGCGAATTCTCTAACTTCTTTTCATTTGCAAAAATTGCCTGAATAATGATCTAGCAACCCTACTTGTTACTATTATTTTAAAACTCAAATCCTTTTATGCACATGGGCTCGACTTGGGTTTTTTAAAAAGGGTTACGAGAAGATCTCTAAGAATTATTATTAGATACACTTATTTCACTTACATGGTTTACTCTAAGATTTGGTTTGAATAACAATTGATTAGAAAGAATGTCCAAAGGTTGCTGGTTCGAGCCCGAAAACAAGAAATGGGGGTTAACGAGATCGGAACGTTGGGAAAATCGGAAAAATTGCACAATACAAAGAATACGGCCTTGTGTTGCCGTGGAAGAAAGGAAATGTAAAAACTAGGTGATATTCGACAATTTGCATTAGTTTTATCGCTTCTAATTTTATTTTTGAATAATATAATTTTTGAGAAGAATACAACTGAGTTGATATACATCAAAAAATGTATCACAGTAACCAAATCAGATTGTTTTATAGTTTAATATTAAAACTTGCAACCCCTCAGGAAATCGACCACATTCTGATGTACTTTTAAAAAAATTATTTTAATAATTTTTTTAGTTTTTTGCGTATCGACAAAGCCAACTCGAAGGGCCCTGAATGCTAATATTTAAATTGCTCACTACTGAGTACCGCTTATTAAGTCTTTGGTGTCGACTGCTCTCCCATTTGTGGAAAATTTAGTTGCCACGTCCTCTTAACTGTTCTCTGGTTTGAGTTGTAGGCTAAATTTTTGGCTGCTGTTTCTTAATTGACGTCTTTTGAGTCAGTAAATTTTGTTTGGCGTGACCGACGCTACTCTGTGTTTCAACTTCAATCAGATTTTTTTCAACATCTGCTGGATCTGACGAATGGTTTCGAACTGTGATGACTTCGATTTGTTCATTGAGTAGCCTTACTCTCCAATTTCAATTTTGTGATAAAGTATAATAAAGAAGGTGCAACAACGATATTTTTCGGCCTTGAATCACAACCCATTCTGATTTTTTGTTTGTCTGATTGAAATGCAATTCAAAGAGTTTCGTCAAAATTTTGACACCAAAATTTGTCAGGCACTCTTTTATATGCTTGTCAAATAAACAACAGTTTTCATTGAGTTTGACAATTAGTTTTGCGTCCACTCTAAAGACTTGGATAGTTTGAATTGTTTGAGCGTAATTGTGGGATTATGTTTTGTCTTTTGTTAATTAATGCGTTTTGTCACTGTCTCTAAATTGTTGGGAGTATTTTGTCTGGGACTCTTTTGCCTGTTTTTTGGTACTGATTTGTCTTGGACTGTTTTGTCTGATGCTAAAAATATACGTTATTATAGTCATGTTAATAGTGTTAATACTCGGCTCTTATTTTTGTAGCTTAAGAGAAAAGTATTTACGAAAGTACACATTTCTTTTTATTAAACGTTTCTTTTCCAAGTTATGAAGAAGTTAGCTCTTAAAAAGGAAGTTGATCTGTTGACAAATGGGAGCAAGATGGAATATGTTTTTAATAATTTATAATAGGCACCTGTTTTTTGCACTACCAATGTAATGTCAAATCTATCCTCAACTTAATCTATTTTCTTTTGATAAATACAGATAGCAAAAAGCAGTTGTTTTCAGTGTTTTTGTTTTTTTTTCTGGTACCGATATTTTCTGTAATTTCAGACACATCACTTTAATTGGAATATTTTGCCGCCAAATCTGATTAAATCGGCGCGTGTGTTAATTTTTCCAAATTGGCTCAACCGTTGAAATATTATGAAATAATACTGAACTAACATGAGACTTAATATGGATTACATAAGCTCAAAGTCATGTACGTGATAAGATAAGTTCTTTTTACACTTTGAAGATAATAACCACCTTTAAATGGATGAATTTTTACTGATTAATGACCGTTTTAAGCTATAATTGCCGGCGCTCTTTGATTGAAACAGGTTCAATTTTTCAATTCACAGAAAGCAATCCGTTCTTTGTCCAAATTGGGTCTAATTTTAATCTGATTGAAGTCTCGGATCTTTTTCCTTTATGCCATGCCCCCTCCATGTAACTTGTGTGCCCCTGTTAAACCATATCTTTGAGATGGCGAAAAAGATTCATTAAAAAGGGTGCGCTCAATCATGTTGCCGCTATTGATCCTTATATGGAATGGACCCTCCCCCGAGGAGTTTCAAAACGTAATGGAAGGGATGGGGGCGTAATTGTAAAATATCGCTTATAATAATATTACATCTTTTACATACATTTCTTTAGGAGATTAATCACAAATTTTGGGAATCTTAAAAAGCATGAAAGTATGTGCAGCATAACAGACTTATCACGACGCCTGATATAATAAAGCATGATTAAACTGTCTCTTAAAAATAAAACGGCACTATTGAGAAATTTTAATTTTATCCTTTTCTTTTGTGATAATTGCCGCCTTTGTTTTATCAATTCCCTCCGCGACATCTGCCCACAATAATAATTGAACAAGTTCTAGACCTCAAAACAATCCTTTCCAGCTCCATTTTTCTGAAAAACGCTTCATTTATATAACAAAAAAGTATATCTATACTCTTTTTATATATTGCCGTATTGAAGCATACTCTTCTAAGAGATTGTATATATTTATGCAGTTTGTATCAATTATCCTTACATAAAAAAGTTTTAGAGAGGTTCAACACTTAAACGAATAACAGAACCAAAAGTGCTTTAAGAGGGATGAATTGAGATCTGTTCCAAAAGCGTCCACTGGTTTAATAAATAATTAGGCTGAATTCAAGGCTGAGCTTTGAAAAAAGAACTGTACTAAAAAGAATTTGTTCTAAAATTGTCCAAAAGCACGATCAAAAATGACCTAATGATTTGTCTGTTTTATTTTGTTTCATCAGACATGTTTGAGATTTTAGTCCAGCGCTTCAACACTTTAAATTTAGTTCAGGTAAGTTTACCTGAAAAAACGCCTGAATTTATGTGAATCGTACAGAAAATTTCTTCCCACCTGACAAATTAATTGAAAAATAGTGAAGGACAAATTAACTTTTTAATAAAGTTTTAAATTTCTATAAAATTCTTCCAAAAAATGTGTACGACTTCAAATGATTTAGTATCATCAAAAAGTTTTGCAATTATCTTGTTTTGTGTATGGAGGTTTTAAAACTGATTTCTTTGCCACAGAAATAATTGTTCCGGCCCCACTTGTATATACTCAACTGGGTTTTTTTTTGTTCAGTCAATTTTGGCCGATCGATATATTCGTCGTAGAGAAATGTGAGTGGTATCATTAAAAAGCTGGTCCAGCGTAGAATTCAAAATTAAAAAGATTTTTTTGATTTTCGTTTTTTTTTTTTTGAGTTATCGAGGATTGTACTTTTGTGTGAACACGCGATATTTGTTCACTTTTAGTGTAATTTTTCTCTAATTTAAAATATTTTCTATAAAAATAGTATTTCAAAATTAAATTTCACGCCAAAAAATGGACAAATTTTTTGTTCCTAATAGACTAAAGGCGATAAAAAAAGACTAGTTCCGGTCTCATTGGGAAGTTCAATATAAAAAAAAAATTCGAATTCTATTTGAGAGCTCTTTTTCTTATAAAACTTTTCTCTTTTTTGCTTTTTTTAAGTCACCTAGAGACAAGTCACTTTTTATATCAAGGTTCTATTAATGACAAACCTCATTTACAGTCAAATTAAGCCCCATGAACAAAAACATCGTTTTCAAGGAATTGCTCATGTTTTTTTTCCTAATTTTAAATGAAATTTTGAATTTCTTTTTGAGGTCTTACTAATTTTTGGAGTCCTATGGCATGGATTCATTGACTAACAGAGCAATATGTTCAATAATGAACATTAGGAGAACATATCTAGTGCTTTGAGGGGACAGCTAATGGCTGTTAAGACTTAAAAAACAATTTTTCGATTTTTTTTTTTTAACATTAAAGAATCAAATTTATTATCGTGAACTGTAAGTCAGTCCAGGGGTGACAGCACCCTCTTCCTTCCTACTGCAATCAAATTTATTCTGGTTAGCGGTTTTATCTTCTAACTATTGATTATTCGACTTCAATGACACAAGATTTCAAAAATGTAAAAAAAAAAATTTGGGTATTTTCGTATTATTGGTTACTTTTGAAATCCGATCACATTATCCAAATATTGATAGCTTCGATTGGCTTTAACACAATTTTCAGTGGCTAACAGATAAAAATTTTATAGATAAATTTATGGTTTAAAGGGCTTCGACACGTTCTTCTCGCACTTTTCTGTTGAATTTTTGGTTTTTGCCTGTTTTTGTTGTTGTTTTAAAGGTCATAAGACTTATTGTTACGTCTTGTTGATTACCTATGTATGAAAAACATAAATATACCCCCGTCGGGGCATCTTCGATTGTATTTATTGACTTCCATTGAAAACTATTGAATTTAATGGCTGTTAAGAATTTAAAAATAAATTTCCGAAAACTTTTTTTTAAATACTAACAAATGTTAAACTTTTTTCGTGAACTTTTAGTTAGCGTCAGTATTGACAGGACCCACTTGCTTTATACTACTGCAATTAATTTTATTCTGGTTAGCGGTTTTACTATCTAACTATTGGTTATATGACTTCAATGACACAAGAATTCAATTTTTTTAATTTTTTGTTGACATTTTTGTATTATTGGTTACTTTTTAATTCTTATCACATTATCCAAACATTATACACATTATCCAAATATTATTTAAATCTCATTTTCGAGGGGACGTTCAGTGGATCAGAGATAAAGTTTTCAGAGAAAAGCTAATGGTTTAATTGGCTTCGACACTTTCTTCTCGCACTTTTTCTTTTACCGAATTTTGATTTTCGCCTGTTTTTGTTAATGTTTTCACAGTCATAAGACTTATTGTGGTGTCATGTTGTTTTATCTACGCATTACAATTATCCTTTTCCTCTCATCGGGTTATATCTGAGCGTAGATATTGAGCTCCGTTGAAAGATTTTGAGTTTAATGGCTGTGAAGAGTTAAAAATAAGTTTTCGAGTTTTTTTTAAAATTAACCAATCCTAAACTTTTTTTTCGTGAACTGTTGGTCAACGCCAGTACTAGCAGAATCCTTTTCTGTTCCATTGCAGCCAAAATTAATCTGGTTAGCGGTTTTATTTTCTACCTATTAGTTTTAAAACTTCAATGCCACGAGATTTCATAATATATTTTTTTTAATTTTCGGGTATTTTTTGGATCCTTTTGGAATCTTATCACATCATCCAACTGCTCATGGTCTTCGTTGTTGTAGGGATAAAATTCAATGGATCATAGACAAAATTTTTTTTCAGAGAAGAGCATAGGATTTGCAATGGCTTCGACATATTCTTCTGATATTTTCTACTGAATTTTTGGTTTTTGCCGGACTCTGTCGTCGTTTTCATAGTCGATAACTTGTTGTATTTGATTGGCAAACAAACTTATTGTCCCATTGAGGCATGATTTAGCGTATTTACTGGCTTGCGTTGAAAGCTAATGAAATTAATTACGTTGATAATACGTGTTTTCTCGAAAATTTATGTATGTTATTAATGTATGTTTATGTTCGTTGATTTTTTGAAATTATATTGATAATTGAGAGAAATCCCATTGATCTTAAAGACTGATTGAAAATAGAAGAGTTTTTAGTGAAAAGTTCAGTTTTTCAATGCCTTCCACACTTTTCTTGCTCAATTTTTTCTTGAATTTGCTGTTTTTGTTCTTTAGGTAGCCGTAAATTGCTTACAGTTCTCATCGGCTTTTTTTTTATTGAGCTGTGAATGAATGATTTTACCCAAAGTAGTCAATTTACAGCGAAAAGTCTTGAAGTTTATGATAAACATATTGAAGTTTTTCAACTTTTTCGAACTTTTCATGTTTTGTTGTTCTTTTCGTCAAATTGTAACCTATTTTCATCAATGAGATGTCCCATCCAATTTCTTGTAATTCAAAAAATAACTTATCTATTGATATTATTTGTCTTTGATGTTTTGTTTGTGGGATAATATGCCTTTCTCTGAACGTTTTTTTGAGTGGCCAATTTTTGTGTTTCTTTTTCTCTTCTTTCAAAACAATCGGGTAATAACAGATCCCAATGGTTTTCAAATGTGGCGGAAGTAAACTTGTTCAATATCTCCTTAAGCTGAATAAGCTCAATATCCTTTAAATCCTTCAGCTGAATAAGCAGAATCGAACAATTGATTTAAAAATACATAATATTCAGATGATAGCTAATGACTTTAATGGTAGCAAAAGATTGTGTTTTCGCAAATCGTTTGTAATTTTTTGAGTATCTCTTCAGTTCGCTTCTATGGCTTAGTCTAACCAAAGACAGTTCCGTTTGGTTTTGTAATGAGTTTTCAGTGATTTATTAAGGTTTATTTAGTTAAGAGCTAATTATTTTCAAGAATATTGAAAATTCTTGGTGTAAAAAATGTTGATAAATTTTTAAGTTTCGCCTCACTGTTCGTTCTTTTTGGCAACTTGTTACCCAGTCTCATTAAGAAAGTTTTCCATCTGCTGTATTGTTAGAAAAAAGTAAACTTGTGTTGTTAAGGTTTTGCCTGACTGCACTTTGACGTAGTTACTAGGTGCTTTTAAATTTAGATATTCAGTTTTTGCCGTGAAATTTTTGTTTGTGCTAATTTTGTTTTTTTGTCTCTTAGTCTCTTTAATGTCAGATCACGTTTGCGCTATAATGATGCATGGCATTATGTAATTCAATTAGTAGATAAGTTGTGTAACGATTGCTTTAAACTCAAACATCTATTTTTGTTATCTCTTCATTTGGTTGACAATTTAGTCAAAAATGTAGATGAGCTCGGGTCGGAACATCATGTGCGAACGCACATTAACGAGCCGCCTTGTTAATTAAAAAAATTTAAGCAAACTTTTTGTTAGTTTTTAAATTTGGAAATTTTAGCATTAAATTTTATTATATTCAAGTATTTGTAAAAAAAAATTCGTTCCTAGCAGTTGATATTTGCGCAATAATTTGCAACATTACTTAGCTATGATTATTGTGTTTTAAAAACAGGAGAGATCCAAGATGCAGGACAAAGTTATACAGATAAACTTGGTTTTCATAAATGTCATTTTCGACACTTTCCGACCACCACTAAGTACGGGTAGTCTCGCAATTTTAACCAGTTTTTGTGAATGAAAGGGTTTTATTGATAATTATAATTTAATATACCATTATCAATATTCATTTGTTGCTTCAAACTTTTTCCCGCTTAGCGTTGTCCTTTTCGTTAAAAAATTTGAGTTTGAACAATCTTGCTAAATTTATGCAAGTTAAGTCTTAAATTTTTGGTGTTTTATCGTTTTTATGAGTTTTTTGTTTCATTTTATGTCTTTTTTTAAAAAAAAAAAAACTTCTGTATGTTCATCTTTCTTACTACCATTTTTCTTCTGTTTTCCGAGACTGAGCGGATGGCTCAAAATATTCAGCTGTTTTCTTACCCCCAGGTAGATTATTACTTCCATCTTCCATTATTATTTTTTCTTAATTTTATGATTGTACATATAGAGTCCTTTGGTCAGTCCTATATTTCGTAGGCGTTAAGATCCATTTTTACTGCGAAACCACGCATTAGTTTGTTTTCATATGGTAATAAAAAATTGTTCACGGGTGAGGCAGGAAAATCTTTCCGTAGCTTTTATGCGTCACCTCTAATAATTTCAAAAAATGAAAACTTGTAGAAATTAATTTGCAATTTTACAAGTCATTGTGACACGATTTTCCATTTTGTGGCATTTAACAGTGCGTCACTGAAAATATATTCGGGCGTTCATTTGCAAATTTATAACCGGGCGCCACTTTCCTTATCTTACGGGGTAGCAATAGTAATAGTAATATTAGTAGTAGTAGGAACGCGTTACAAGGTAACTTATCGATTTTTAAGTTCTCCCTAAAGTGGGATAAATTTAGATCACCACCATTGAAACGCATTTTCATAGCTCGCCCCTTTTTCTATCCATACCTTTCAAAATTTTTCCCACTTTAGGGCGCGGGTTCTTTTTGAAATCCGCCCCGTGTGCTTTTTTGAATGCAAATTTCACATAGCTCAGGCAGGCGAGCAAAGAAGGAAAAAGAGGGAAAGATTGAGAGTTAAAAGGGTGTGAAATAATGGTGGGAAAGTGTTGAAATGATCCGGAAGGAGGAAAGAGGAGAAAATTGTTTGTATGGTTTTGATAGCTGAGGTGGTTCTCAGTTTAGCAACTGAATACAAGCACTTAGTAACTGCTCTTAAGTCCATATGAAGGTTGACGTGTCAGCAACCTTCAGCGCATAATTACGTAAGAAGCAAACTGGTTGCGCTGAAATTTTGTAATAAATTCATTGTGAGCAGAAGTGTGCAGAATTGAATGAACATTTAAAATTTTAGCGCTTTAATTCATATTTCTCAGCCTTTTCAGCGGAATCTAGGTCATACTCTGATAAGAGCTCAATTTTGAAAAAAAAGCGCATTTGATACTTATATAAATAGCAGATAAATCCCGCAATCGAATATGGAATTGATAAGAATAATTTCCGTATAAGTGAAACAAATTTAAGATTCCGACACAAAATGTGAAGTATTTCATTAATTAGTGTAAATGGTTGACCTTAATTTTTCGCACATTAATTAAAAATAGTTTTCAAGGATATATGGTTTCTGGTATATACTGCCCTGCTTGTTCTCTTCATTTTCGTTTCTATTTCGATTGCTACAAAAATAAGCGTAAGAAACGAAACTTGCGTCCATTTTTTCGTAAATATTTGCAATTATCTCAAACGTTTCGCGGTTATATGATTGACTATTTGTCCAAACTGATAGACCTAAATAAAAAATTATCACTTGGTAAATGTTACTTTCTAGAAACTTAAAACGAATTTGATTCCTGCTAATTTAATTTCTACTGAATTCTTTCTTGTCATTTATCATTAAACCTGTTATTTTTTGTATAAAATTTGTTCCTCGGTATTTTTTTTCAATCGTGAGTCCAACTTTATTCCTTTCGAAATTAAAACTTCCTTTCATCAAACAGTAGTCTCGTATTTGATTAAATTTTGGTGCTGCAGACTAAACTAGTAATGGAAAATATTTTTTAGAGGAACTTGAAAAGGAACCAGGTGTAAAGATCTGATTGCTCAAGCCAGTTTGCCCAAAATGTTACTCAGTCAAATTCTAAAGGTTAAAATTCACCAATAACATCACCTAATATCAGCGTTTTTTGGCTGGTTCCATACAAAATCCTTTGAAGTAACGACTTTAATCAAATATTAATTTTTCATTCGAGAAATTGATGAACTCATTTGTGAACTCTGTTTTTCCCTTGTTTGATAGTATTTTTTTTCTTCATTTCAAATACTGGTCCCCTCTGATTAACCAACTTCAGCCAATATCTGTGCCTGTAATTGGTCTTTTGCATGACATAAAAACGATGTGTCATCAGCAAGTTTTAAAATAACAGTTCCGTTCTAACGGTTTCAATGAAACGGTCGACATAAAGTATTCAAATTAACTACTCAAAAACAGTTCTTTGAGCGTTTTTTTTTTGTATTTATTAAAACCCATATGTGATGTTTTTTGAACACGTTGCTTCCTAAAAGAGCAATGTTTAATTAATTTTTGACAGACTACCAAAACCAGATTTTAATATGTTATAAAATTTTCAAGATAATCAATCAAAGGTTTTCTTCGCATTCTAAGAAAAATTGTGTCGTTTGATTATGCTATCGGTGCCAGCTTAACGGTTTGCTTTTCCATTTAAAAAATGATTCTATCCAGAAGATTTTTGTATTAGAAGTCGAAAGTCATGTGCGACGTTTTTTTAAAAGTGATTGATGCTATTGAAATTATTTAATTTTAAGTCATAAGTTTATTACTCTATCGGTAGCCATTCAGACATTTTTGCCATAGTTGCAATGAAGAAGATTAGCCGACGGTTCTGTGGTTCTAATCTCTCGCCTTTCATGATTTTTCAAAAAAATGTGAAATACGTTTTTTTACGCAATCGCCTATGGTAAATTGTAAATCAGTTTTCTAGTCAGTTTACTATTATTGAGTGGTCTTCGAGGTACAAAATCGTGTCCTGTTAAATTATGTTCAAAATGATTGATACACCATTTTAAAGCGATAAACTGCAAATATCACCTCTACAATAATGGTTTAAACCGTTTGGTTGTCAAATTAAAACAGTGTCAGCGTCAATTTGCGTGACACTAAGATTAACGCGACACAGTGAAAAACAGTCAATAATACACACTTGTACTCTTTCCATGCTGTTTTCATTTCATTGAGATAATTTAGACCCTTGTTTGCAAATAAATTGTCTAGCGATTGTTTACTTTTTTTCATTGGAATTGTTAATAACACAACTTTCAAAGCGAATTTGATTAACGGAATACGAAAAAACATTCGAAGTTTCAATTGTCATTTCGTCCTGTAAAAATGCAGGATTTATTTTTCTGTCTCACCGCGAGCTATGATTTCTCTTGAAAGCTAAAAAATAGTTTCATTGTGGATAACTTTGTTAATCGTATTTGAGAAAGAACACTTATGTTGAACTGAATGAAAAATTACTGGCCTCAAAAAAATCTTTTTTCATATTTTTTTCATACTTTAAATGATTATATATATATGATAAATATGATGATATTTTTCGATGAAATTTTCCGCTTCCTGATATTCGTGCTTTCGGTTAATGGGGTTCATCGAATACTATAGACAAAATACACTCCTCAAATTAAAAGTCATGCATAGGAAATAGGTGAAAGTATAAAAGTATTACAATTAGCATTAACACCATATGAAGCAAAACAGAAACAGTTCAGTGGCTAAATTTAACCCTAGGGAAAGAGAAAACACAAGGCGGGTTTGCGAATTCTTGTGGGTTGTCTTTTGGGTGAACAGAACATGAGAGGGAGGGAGGGTGAAACAGAGACGGGGGCCGGAGGGGCGGGGGGACGGGGGACACAGTTTACGTCCCTATACATAGGGACCCCGTGTGTTAGGGTTTCTTTAGCGAGAGAGAAGAGTAAGTGGGTATTTGGGTTACGGGTAAGGGAAGGAAGAGGCGCAAGGGGTGGAGGGGGTGGGTAATTGAGGGGGTTAAAAAATGAGAGAAAAGGCAGGGGCCTTAGGAAATCAGGTTGCTATCCTCTTTTGATCCATCACCATTCACTGCCATCATCGATTTCTACGATTTTCCTATCCACTCCAAGCCAGCCACCTCATCATTTGTTCTTTTTCCCTCTTTTCATCAACCTCTTTTCCCTAATATGATGGCTCACTTTGATTGATCCATCCAAGATCTGGTAGACTACGGTGGCTTTTAATTAAGAATGGCTCAAAAATTTTTGCCCTAAAATTGCAACATAAAAAATTGGTACACCTTTTCATGAATTTTGTGTGATTGAGCACGTTTTATATGTATTCATGTATGCATGTCTGCACACACATGCGCACGCACGCACGCACACGCACATACACACACACGCACACACACACCCACCCACCTACCCACCCACACACACACACACACACACACACACACACACACACACACACACACACACGCATATATATATATATATATATATATATATATATATATATATATGTGTGTGTGTAAGTGTGTGTGTGAGTGTGTTTGTGTGTGTGTGTGTGTGTGTGTGTGCTTAAAAAAACAATTTATTAAAGAAAACAATGTATTTCTCATTGGAAATAGAAATTGAATCATAACTCAATAAATTTCCAGAAAAATTGAAAAAATGGAGCTTCTTCTTTTAAATCAAGTGACAGACTATATTGAAAAAAGACATTATCAGCAACCAAAAGTTTGAATTTCTATTCTCGAGTTGGCTGGAGAATTTTGGGCAATCTTGAAAATAATGAGATTATTTTGTTTTTTTTTTTCCTGAAAATTGCGAAAGCCATTAATTCGATTTTACATCCAGTTTTTCCAGATTGCAACGCATATAAAAAGCATTCTGATGACGCAATAGCTGCGAACTGACTAATTGTCTGTTTCTTGCCGATCGAGGTTAACAAGTAAAATCTAATGATGTTCTTTTCTGAAATTGAATAAAAAACTGAAATAATTCTCCACAATGAGATGATGAAATAGGTTTTTATATTATGAAGAATAATTTATTACACCCAAGACAAGCTGCAGGTATCGGGATATTCAAATAATTTCATTTAATACCCATTTGAATAACACTCTAAGCAATACGCCTAAAATATGGGTTCAATTCTTTTACTAAAATTAGTATATAAAAATAGTATTATTATATATATAAACTACAAAATATAAAATTATAAAAAAATTTTACAATCTTCGAAAAAAGAACCTCAAAATAGCCTTGCCGACATTGTAAAGGGGAGGGACAATGTTCTCCCACCGTTACAAAGCCTTCATTTTAACTACTACTATTATATATATATATATATATATATATATATATATATTCATAATTTATATATACATACATATATATATATATATATATATATATATATATATATAGTCTGTTTGTGTCTATAGGTGTATTTAGCAACTGGTGAGAGAATTGTTTAATAACAGTTAACTGGATGAAAGATCGGACATATGAAAAAATCTCTCAAAGGAATGACTTTTTATTGAAAAAGCGAATATCTCTCATATTTTTTAGTATGCAACCTTGAAGCAAATAGGATTATTCGTTTTTTCAATTCTTCTATTAAAAAACTTGATAAACAACTCTTAGAAGACACTTCGAGTTTTTAAAAACTTAAATGAGAATATTTGAATTTTTCCGGATGAACCATTCGCTGAAAAAGATCAAAACTTTTTCGGTCATCAGTTTTTCCGTTTGAAGAATTTTTCATATAGGATAGGGCCTTAAGCTTGATCTTCTTTTCTGCAGCTCAAGATTGACAGTTTCGTGCTACAGTTAACTATTTTTTCGTTTTTTGGTGTTTTTTATCTAACTACTTAGTTGACAATCGAAACTGAGCTCTTTCCTTAAACTATAAAAGTAACATTTTTATCAACAAAGCTTTACTAATGAAACAGCTGTCCAACCCTTAATTCATTTAAAGGGATTGAATGAAACTTTAGTTTTTCTGCCTTGAATCAGTCTTTGAAGCAAAATAAATGATGGAATAAAAAGCGAGTGTGAAAATCGCAAAAAGTAAATGCAAATTTATGAGAATAAGTTTTCAGATTTTTTCGGTTTCTGGAATCAATAGAGAAAAAATAGCAAAGTTGTGGCTTGCAGAAATAAATGTTGATTTGGTACTGATTTAGATGTAATATTGTACATCATAAACTGTGTAAATAACATATTTCTTAGTCTCTATTTATTGATTTCTTGGACAATAAACATATGTTAATACCGACCAAATGACAGACAGATGCAGGCTGCCGAAATATAAAAGCATATATTTTGCTGTCTTGTTACTTTATATTTTGTAAGTAATAAAATGGCAATCAAAGTCATACAGATGAAAAAGTTGTCCGAGAGGCTATTATTCTTTTATTTTTTACACGATAGCACAAATTGGCCTTGAGTGGAGAATTAATTCCAAAATTTTTTACATATGCTTGTTATTTGATTATGTTCTTTTAAAACGCATACTGTTCTCTGCTGTCAAGAACACGTTTGGCTTTTTTGAGCTGGAAAATATACTTGGTTTACATTCTGTAACGGCTGCTCTCCTATCAAAGTCAAGGAAAACTTTACACCGCCCAGTTCGTTTCAGCGGTTTCAAATCTGTCCGGATATTGTGTTTTTGCAGTTAACTTTTGTGAACTGTATTATCCGCTATACTGTAGAATACCGTTGCATTACTTGTTGCTCAATTACTCCTGATAACTAATCGCTCAGCTTTGCTGAATAACAAACTTGTTTCACTCAGAATAACAAAATAATTCAAATTGAAACACTCAAGTTTTGCTTGAGTTTTGGTTAATAACTCAATTTATAAACCGAATTTTGGAAATCCCGCTTCGAAATGTTGTAGTCCTATAACTTGGCTAAGACTCGGCAAAGTTTCAACCTGCTACGGTTAGCAGTTGTAAAACAGGGCCTTTTACCCGTTGCAAATCTGACAATAATAATAATTTTCTTCTAACTTTAATGTTAGCAAGTCTCTCTATTGGTTTCAATAACACCAACTTCGAACTAGAGTAGGCTTCGTTAAAGCCAGTAAGAGAAACTGACTTTATGCTTTGCACAAAGTTTCTCTTGCTTAGGAACTTCGTTCCTCAGAAAGAAAGTTTTGAGAATATCAAAGTTAATTCTCTTTTCACAAGTCAAAGTAAAGTTAAAACTGTACAATCACTAATATGATCTACAGAAACAAGACACGATAACAAGTAATTTACCGCTCAAGAAAGGGTGCTTCAATACGCACTGTATGTCAGTTTAATATAACCAAATTGCAAGTTTCAACTGATTTTTGGTAGTTTTTTAAGCTCCTTTTATGCTGCTAGTCACGTGGATTTACATGTCAAATTCAACTGTTGATTGGTTGTAGATAATGATGTCGACAGAATGTAAACACTTTTCCATAACGTCACTTTTTCAGTGTAAATTTGATGTCATGGGAAATTTGTTAACCATGTAGAAGTTTTGTCGAATATTCTGTATCAATAACAGGTTGATTCGCAATCCAATCGCAAAGAATCTGATGCAATATTTTTGAGTCGTAGTATTGTTTTGCTGGTTGTTGAGGTAGTTCGAGTTTGAGTTTTAGTTTGACTTCATGAATGACGATTGTGTACTAATAATAGTTGCTAAATATAAATGTTGAACAAAATGATCAAATTCGTTTGGCTTCGATAGAATGTAGCATTAAAATTCGCTTGTCACACTATTCTAGCTTTAAGGCTTGACATGACCTTGAAGCGCTATTCAATTTGATTTCTGAGTTGTTAAGCTTAGCCGCAATATCGCCGGCCCTGTTTTCCATCGCGAAAACATCTTTTCCAAATAGTACTGGGGCGAGCTTCACTACTGGTCTCTTGTACACTCCGTCGTTCGTTCGAACTATCGCTGATCGAATCACACCGTCAGACCCATCGATGGTCTCCGTAACTCGACCTAGATTGTAATATCCACGCTTATCGCTGTCTTCGATCAACCAAACGAGATCGCCTTCTTTAAGGGTTTCGTTCGCCGTAGATCGCCATTTTTGCCGATTGTTCAGAGTTGGCAGATATTTTTTACGAAATCTGTCCCATATGAGATTTGCATAGGCTTGAGTTTGTAGAAAGAGCTTTCGGTGATCAACAAATTCTTCCGCGCATGGTAGATAGGGTAAGCAAATGCTCCTGTTGCCAAGCAAGAAGTGATTGGGGGTCAATGCTTCTAAGTCATTAACATCTGAACTGACTGGAGTCAAAGGTCTCGCGTTCAACGTCTGCTCAACAATACACATCGTTGTTGAAAGAACGTCCTCGGTGACTGATCTGTTCCCCAACACTGCATACATTGCTTTCTTGCAACTTCTCACCAACCGCTCCCATACTCCTCCAAAGTGAGGTGCTGCGGGTGGGTTGAACTTCCATCTGATTCCTCGTTGAATTAGATGTTCTTCAATCCCTTCTTTGTTCCATTCCGCAACGTACTCTGCAAACTCTCTTTCAGCTCCAACAAAGTTTGTCCCGTTGTCACTGATGATTGTACTCGGTTTGCCTCTTCGCGCAATAAATCTCATTATTGCATTGAGACAACTATCTGTGTCCAACTTGGGTACCACTTCTATATGCACCGCTCTCATAGTTAGACAAGTAAAGAGACAACACCATCGCTTTTCGTTTCTTCGCCCAATCTTCACAATGAAAGGGCCAAAGTAGTCAACTCCAACATTTGTAAAAGCTGTAGAAGCATCTAACCGTTCTTCGGGTAGACCTGCCATTACTGGTGCTATCGTTTGTGCTCTGCCCTTTCTGCAGGTTACACACTTGTTCTTGATTGATCGCAAGGCATTTCGTATGCCTAGGATCCACATCTTCTGTTGAACAATGTTTCTCACATGCTCAGTGCCTTCGTGTTGATTGTCCATGTGCTCGTTTCGCAAGAATAATTCAACCGCAAGATGTTTCCAATGTAACAGTATTGGATGCTTTGCATTGAAGTCCAAATGACTTTTGCCTATTCTTCCTTTGGCTCGAATAAGTCCTTCTTTGTCTAGGAAGGGTGAGAATTGTAGGATTTTGCTGCCTTTTGGAATTTCCTTTTCAGCTTGGAGAGATTTCATCTCTTCACCAAACTGTTCTTGTTGTAGTAGCTTGAAGATTGTTGCTTTTGCTTTTGCTCTTTCTTCGATGCTAACTATGAGTGTTGCTGGTCTGTGTTTGTTCAATGCTCGCTGTACGTATGCCACTGTTTTTACTAGTCTATTAAAATTACTGAATCGTTCCCACTGAATAACAGCTTTCTTCTGTTCAGCTTGTATCATGAATACTGATGAGGGTATATTCTCTTCATCTGATGCAAAGATTAGGTTCACTTGCTCTGGCCATTCACTTTCTGGTCGTTTTAACCAGGCCGGCCCATTGAGCCACTCACTTCTCTTGAGTTCTTCAATGTTGATTGCTCTGGTGCCAATGTGCGCTGGGTTGTTGATACCGCTAACATGTTTCCACTGTGAAACATCAGTTGTATCTAGTATCTCAGCTACTCGATTGGCCACAAACACTTGTTGTTTGCGATGGGAACTGTGTATCCACTGCAATACCGTAGTTGAGTCTGACCAAAAACTGCAACTATTTATCTTCATTTCATGTTCCTTGACTATCTGTTCTTTCAACCTCACTGCCATGACTGCCGCTTGCAACTCCAATCGTGGTATTGAAAGATGCCTCATCGGTGCCACTCTGCATTTTCCGATGACAAATGCTAAGTCAGCTGAGTATTCTTTTGGTTGTGAGCGTAGATAGGCCACTGCACACATCGTGTCTTCAGATGCGTCAGCAAACACATGTAGCTCAGTTTTATCCCTCTCTCTGTTGAAGTATCTTCTATCGATGCTGGTTTCAGCCACTATTGGAAGTTGTTCTTTCCATCTCAGGAATTCTTCTTCTTCACTAGGCTGCACTTCGTTGTCCCAATGTTGTCCATTCTTAGTCCAGATGCCTTTCAGAAGTCGTCTCATATGAACACTGAACGGAGCAAACAATCCGATCGGGTCGAATACTGAAGCTACCAGTGACAGAATCTTCCTCTGGGTTATAGGTGCTTCAACTTCCTTGTTTGTACCTCTGCATACTTGAAGGCTATCATCAGTAACGGTCCATTGTAGTCCTAGCACTGAGGATCCCTCCGTACTGGGTTCCACTTCGACTTGCTTTGTGTTGCTGATTGACTTCAAGTCCTCTGGGATTGCTTCGGTAACCTCATCGTTGTTGCTTATCCACTTCTTCAGCTCGAATCCGTGTTGTGAGAGAAGAGGTTGTAGCTGATTGAAAACTTGAATTGCTTCTTCAGGGGTTTCTACCGATTTGATGAAATCGTCCATGTAGAAGTTGTTTTGTATTGCCTTTGCTGCAATTGGATACTCCCTTTCGTTGTCCAGTCCCACTCGCTTGAGAGCATAGTTTGCACAAGTTGGAGAACTCTTAGCTCCAAATACGTGACGTTGATATTCGTATATCTGAACAGGTTCGTTAGTTCTTGGACGCCATAAAAACCTCAAGCAACTTCTATCCTGTTCAGGAACTTGCACTTGTAGAAACATCGATTCGATGTCGGCTGTTAGGGCTATTGGTCCTTCACGGAATCTGAATATTGTTCCAATCAACCCATGTAGCAGATCAGGTCCTGCTAGTAGCTTATCATTTAGGCATACTTCTTTGTACTTTGAGGCAGCATTGCAAACACGTCTCACTTTGCCAGGCTTGTTCGGGTTTAGCACTGGATGGTGTGGCAAATACCATTCTTTCCCGAAGTTGCCTTTCATTTCGGACTCGTCCAATATCTTTACGAATCCTTTTTCTACGTCTGTATTTATTGACTGTTGATACAAATTCTTCAGGTTTGGGTCTCTTTGGAATCTTCGCTCCAGTGAGTAAAGCTGACCCAAGGCTGAGCTGTAGTTGTTCGGTAGGTTTGGCTCTGGTTCACTCCACAGCATTCCCACTTCTTACCGCTCGCCTGTGAACTTTGTCGTACTCTCTAGCATCTTTTGTGCCTGCCGTTCCTTTTTTGACTGACTGACGACGTTGATTTTGGAAGCATAGGTTTCTATGTCCCACCAGGTTTGGATATTCTCTGCCACTTTCACAACTTCAGTGAAGGCGAAATGACAAACATTTTGTCTTCTTTTGCCCGTCATGGGTCCACTGACTACCCATCCTAGCTCTGTTAGAACGGCGAAAGGTTCACTTCGTGTTCCTATCTTATAGTCCAATGGGCGTTGTAGCTCATAAGCATCTTGACCAAGGATGATGCCAACTTCCATCAAGTTGAAGCTTTTGTTGGGTAAAACACAAACTACAACAACAACACACTGTTGTAGTTGTAGTTTGTGTTTCCCAAGGAGATTGACGGGTGTGCAAACGCTTCGATTGAATGCACCTTTGAATGTAGTCCCTTTATTTTGAGAGGAAACCTTTCTGTCTTCAGATCCTTCGTTCCGTGTATGCCAGCTATGTTGAGCGTCACACCGGTGCCTTGAGCCCGTAACTTCTCTTGCACACTTTGATTGATGAATGAAACCGTTGATCCACTATCGAGGAAAGCATATGTGTTCAGCCTGTTGCCACCGCTCTGTATTGAGACAGGAACTATCTGAAGAAAGCTAGTAACTTCGTTACTCTGGTTGATTGTTGCTGCGCTTACGTTGACTGCGTGATTGCCCTCGTCCATTTGGTTTTCTGAGTGTAGCAATCGGTTGTGCTTCTTGATGCATCCATTGATGCCGCACGCATTGACTTTACAATCTTTGATTGCATGTCCTTTGCCTAGACATCCGTAACATAAGCGTTGCTTTCTCACTGCTGCGTACCGATCATTCACAATCATATTCCTGAATAGTGGACAGTTCCATATTTTGTGAGTGCCATCAGCTAGCGGACAGTGATCACTTTGCGTTTGCTTCGTTTCTTTCACGTTGGAACTTGCACTGAAGTTCGACGTTTTCGAGAACCGTTTGTCTTTATTTGTGCTTCTTCGGTCTTCTTCTCTTCGCTCTCCCTTGAAAGCTGAAAACCCTTCGTGCACGAATGCTATCCTAGATAGCCACTTTTCAAACATAATCAGATCAGGCCAATCTTCATCTTTATCATCAACATAGAACCACCACTTCTCTTTGAGAACTTGGGGTAGTTTATCTACTGCCATATAGAGTGTCGAGCTTGATTGCAGATCACCAATCTGCTTGTACTCTTTGAGCACATTCACAAAGTTCGAAACAATAACTGAGAAACTGATCAGACCTGTTGAGTCGTGTGGTTTCACCTGACTTGCTTTGCGAAGACTCTCCAGTTGTGCATCAATGATCATATGAGGCCTTCCAAATTTCATCTCCAGAATATTCCATGCAGCACCATAGAATTGTCCAGAATAGCCCATTCCAGAAATTGCTGACCTTGCCTTGCCTGTCAGTAGAGTCTTCAGATGGCTCATCTTCTCTGAGTCTGGTATTGGTCGTTGATCCACTGTAGCAATGAACATACTAGACCACTCCGGCCATTCGAGAGGGTTTCCATCGAAGTTGTTCAACTTCAGCTTTGGTAGGTTATTGCTACCTGCATACCCACTGTTGTATCGTAGTAGACCAGCTCTGGGGGAAACGTCCCGGTCTTCAACACTTGAGGATCGGTCTCGTGAACTGCGATATTGTGAGAAGTGACTATGCCTGTTCACTTCAGGGGTTACTTCGAAGCGAGCTGTTGATCGTTCTGGTGTTAGAAGGTTGTCAATCCTGCTGGCCCAGTCTGAGACATCTCTCTTCTTGGGGGTCCAGTTGAAGGGTGATTTGTCTCGAGCACCAGTTGATTGGGAACGAGCATCATCGTTCTCTAATGCTGTTCTCTTCACTTTGCGCTCTAGCTCACGCTCTTCCTCCAGCAGTTGATGCTTGGTTTCCAGTTCCTTCATTTGTATTTCCAGCTCTAGCCTCCTTCGCTCAAACCGTGCTTGTTCGAGTCGCATCTTGGTTTCGAATTCGATATCGAATTTTTTCATCCTTTCCTCGCGCCTTTGCTTTGCTGAAGATGTTTCCGAAGCATTCTCCGTCTCTTGGCCGCTTGCTGTTGCTCCATTTTGCACTGTTTGAGCAACTGGGTTGTCCGTTTGGTAGTTGTTGCTCTCGTTGTCGTTCACTGCTTGGGTTGCGTTGCTTTGCTCTGCATTCATTTCTGGTTGCGTGCCTTTGCTTATATATGCAAGCCAATGATAGTCCAAACTTGCTTTGCACTTCCTTGCTTCTTTCAGATGCTCTTCAACAAAATTAGCTTGATAGGGCACAAGCTTGTTTCGACGCTGCAGTTGCTTGGGTATTTCTTCCTCTAGAAGGTGAACAGTCTGTTGGTAGATGACCTTTAGTTTGTTGGGTCGATCTGAATCTTCAATAATTTTGTAGCCAATCCCTGTTTTGGTGTTGACTTCTTCTAATAAATCTTGGAACTTCTTGTCGTACCTTTGTGTTGTTGATTGAAGCTCCTCTCTGCTGATTGTGTTAGGATTGCCTGATTGCCTTTTGCTTTGCTTGCTCCTTTTTTCTTCAACGTAATTTGTGAAGTGCACTCGCAACTTTCGCTCTGCCTCACTGGCGTTGCGCTGTTGATTTGTTTGATTCTCTTTGGGGGGTGCCTTCGGCACTCTCTTCATCAGATTGGACAGCAGTTTGCCTTCCACTGTCCGAGTCGGCGGACCAAATGTAACGGCTGCTCTCCTATCAAAGTCAAGGAAAACTTTACACCGCCCAGTTCGTTTCAGCGGTTTCAAATCTGTCCGGATATTGTGTTTTTGCAGTTAACTTTTGTGAACTGTATTATCCGCTATACTGTAAAATACCGTTGCATTACTTGTTGCTCAATTACTCCTGATAACTAATCGCTCAGCTTTGCTGAATAACAAACTTGTTTCATTCAGAATAACAAAATAATTCAAATTGAAACACTCAAGTTTTGCTTGAGTTTTGGTTAATAACTCAATTTATAAACCGAATTTTGGAAATCCCGCTTCGAAATGTTGTAGCCCTATAACTTGGCTAAGACTCGGCAAAGTTTCAACCTGCTACGGTTAGCAGTTGTAAAACAGGGCCTTTTACCCGTTGCAAATCTGACAATAATAATAATTTTCTTCTAACTTTAATGTTAGCAAGTCTCTCTATTGGTTTCAATAACACCAATTTCGAACTAGAGTAGGCTTCGTTAAAACCAGTAAGAGAAACTGACTTTATGCTTTGCACAAAGTTTCTCTTACTTAGGAACTTCGTTCCTCAGAAAGAAAGTTTTGAGAATATCAAAGTTAATTCTCTTTTCACAAGTCAAAGTAAAGTTAAAACTGTACAATCACTAATATGATCTACAGAAACAAGACACGATAACAAGTAATTTACCGCTCAAGAAAGGGTGCTTCAATACGCACTGTATGTCAGTTTAATATAACCAAATTGCAAGTTTCAACTGATTTTTGGTAGTTTTTTAAGCTCCTTTTATGCTGCTAGTCCCGTGGATTTACATGTCAAATTCAACTGTTGATTGGTTGTAGATAATGATGTCGACAGAATGTAAACACTTTTCCATAACGTCACTTTTTCAGTGTAAATTTGATGTCATGGGAAATTTGTTAACCATGTAGAAGTTTTGTCGAATATTCTGTATCAATAACAGGTTGATTCGCAATCCAATCGCAAAGAATCTGATGCAATATTGTTGAGTCGTAGTATTGTTTTGCTGGTTGTTGAGGTAGTTCGAGTTTGAGTTATAGTTTGACTTCATGAATGACGATTGTGTACTAATAATAGTTGCTAAATATAAATGTTGAACAAAATGATCAAATTCGTTTGGCTTCGATAGAATGTAGCATTAAAATTCGCTTGTCACACTATTCTAGCTTTAAGGCTTGACATGACCTTGAAGCGCTATTCAGTTTGATTTCTGAGTTGTTAAGCTTAGCCGCAATACCTTCTTAACCGTACAATGTTGATTCAAATGGGAAATGATTTTTTTGCTGAAATAGAGTACTTTTGAAATGCCTTTTTCTTGGAGTGCATTTTTTCCCTTCTCTTGCGCAGGAAAAAACATCACTCCTTTTCCTAGTTTCCAAGCAAACATTTGTTTTTTGACCAATTGTGAAGACTTTTTTGTTTTGAACAATATAAAAGCTACTTTATTTATACTAATATTGTCTATCCATGTTTTTGTATGTACAAAGAGACCGTCTTTTTTTCTGTTCCACGGTGAGATGATTAAAAAAGGATCAAATTAATCTAATAGTGCTCTCTTGCTCTGGTGCTCCTGCTTGATTTTTTCTTAGCCTTGTAAATCAAAGTAAAAAATGGTCACCAAAAAACAATTTAATATCATTATTAAACATGTTTTTGATGTGAAAAGAAAATTTTTTAAAAAATATATAATCAAATTTCAAAAAAATGATCTCCGGTAAAATACAATTATCTTAATAGAAAATGAAAATATGTTTTTTACGGATGAGTAGGTTTCTGTTATAACATTAAAATTGCAGAGTAATTGATACCATAGATTTAGCGGATACATCATATTGATGTATGTATTCAATTTCCTTTTAAAGAATTTTTATTGATAGAATTGTTCTCGCATAAAAACTTTATTGAAAAATTCAGTACACATTTACCTCGGTTCAAACGTTGAAAAAAAAATTTCTCATCTAAAAATTGAGAAAATAGGACGTTGAAAGCTTTTGCAGGACGTATAATGATGGGGCAGCTACTATTTTGGCTCTTATTATAGAAACCACAGGGGGAGGTCAATTCTCAAAATCTGTTAAAAGTTACGACGACACTTTTGTATTATTGACTGTTTTTCAAAACTAAATCTGTTACTTGCACTTTTTGAACTAAACTGGGCCTGAGCTCGTCAAGAATTATTAGGGTTGGGTTGATTCCAAAATTCGGTTTCTTTTGCATGCGGCTGCACAAAACGTGCAACCCATAAACTGCTTCTCAAAACGAACTATCGATATTGTAATGAATTAAATTGAGAATGGTGGGGGAATTTCTTCCTGCAATTCCCGGAGGACAAGTTTTTTGTGTGTTTATTCATTTCCTATTATATCTTTTCCACATCTTACCATGTCAACTGATTAGAAAAAGTATTGAAATTAAAATTATTATCAAAATTTGCCCCCCAAGGGGTAGCAAATATGACAATATACGCTTAGCGTGGTTTTAAAGTATATCCAAATTGGTATGTGTAGAGCACATATTTTGCCTATTTTTTACTTATACTATTTTTACTTTTCCTTATCGTACTTTCGTAACAAAAGACCCACCCATTACATTATGATTTAATCATACGCCAAAGAATTGTATCTTAGATAGCTTCCCCAATTTTGTGATATTCCTTTTACTTTAATATCACAATTGTATTGTACGGCGTTTTCCTTTTCATATCAATGGTACAATATTGCTAGAAGTATCCATAAATGAATGGTAACTAGCTGATTAAAATATGGAATAAAGGTGGAATGACCGCTAGTGCGCAATTAATAAGCGCTTTATTACCTCAAAATTAAGCCTGAACAAAAGCGATGCCCTGAAGTAAAAGAGGCATAATTAGCCCAAAATAGGGAACAGACCACGAACGCTACAAACATCCAGTTCAACGTGCTCTGAAGAGAAATTTAGCTGTAAAAAAGAAAAAGAAAATAAGTTCAGCCCATAAATCAGTCATTTAACCAGCCGAATTTGCTCTGTTTTTGTAAATCAGGTGTGGTCTAAAAAGGCAACTACGGAAAAAAATGGCAAAAAATAAGGATTTTTTTTCAATGAGAAAAGACAATCCGAAAGCATAAAAATAAACATTTTCTCTAGAGTGCTAATTTGAACCGATGAAAAAGACCCTCTTGACTATAGACTAATGAAAAAATATATTTAAATTATTTTAATTTCTTTATATAATTCTCCACTGTCTAGTAAACGATTGGAAATAAGGCGAAGGGAAGTTTGTCAGGCAGACATTAGGTCATCTAATTTTTTCACCTAATGTCTACCAAAATTTCTTTCGCCTAATATCACACGCCCGCTCATTTCAAAAACAAATTGCTCAAAATTCTAATTTCAGGACGTGAATTTTGCAGACCCCTAATTTATTGTGCAAAAAGATTAAAATTATCCGTGGCCGCAAAAATTTTCTCAAAACATTCATTCCTGTTTCGCTTGTTTCAAAAATCGAATTTCAAATTAGCGCAAAAAGCAATTTCAAAAATTACTGCACGTCAAATGAAGTGGAAAAAACGGGGCTGAGAAAAGATTATCTTAAAATTTATGAGTTTGAACAAAAAAGTGACATCTAAAATTTACGTGTAAAGTACATGAACAACTCTTATATTACATGAATTGTTTTGTTTTTCACTGCAATACAATATTTTCAACAACAATATATTCTTTTCTCTCGCTTCCTTCAATTTGAGGCGCTTTTCTCTCCCGAATAATTTAAAACCTCCTTTTTGTCTCTAACGCAATTTCCTACCGATATTTCTTTCCCTTTTCCCTCAAGATTAGTTTTATAGCACCAGGAAAAGGCGGATAAAAAATAACCCGCGGGGTCGGCCAAACAGAAAATAGTTTGTAAACTTTCCGCCACGGATGCAAAAATATTTTTCGCTCTAAACATTTGTTAAGGTAAGTTAAACCCTTTGTTATAAAGTTGGATCTTGTAGTTATATTGAGGATTTACTACGTAATAGGTTTTTTCATTCAGCATTTTATTCTGACCGCTGGATACAATTCCCTGTGAAATAATTTTTTGTATCGGCGTGAACTTGTTACGTGTATTCGCTGAACTTTAAACTCAAGTTCAAAGCTCTTTTTAACCGATTGGACTTGATTATGATAAATATAGCGTTTTATACAGCCATTTTTATATTCCAATTTATTTAAGCGTGATTTTTTACATGGTCTTATTTTTAAATAATTCTCAGCCCTAATTTTTTCCTGAAATAGTTGGAAATTGTTCTGCCAAAATCAACCGGCAGTTAAAAGGTAAATATTTTCCGTTTGTGCCCCCCCCCCTCAGTACGTTATACGCCCCCAGTTCCAGAACACGTGCAATTATATTACACATAAAAAACGTTACGGAAAAATATACCGGCACGTGTGCTTGGAGGGAGCAAATAATATGCACCCGATAAGCTGTTCGGAGGTGCCAAAATGAAGGTATCAGGTAAATTTTTTCGAACAGAAAAAAAAACAATTCTGATAATCGGAATAGTGCTGAATTGTTAATATTTTACCGATCAAAACAAAAATAAATCGAACAACCCAGCTAGTGGTAGAGTCATAGAAGCTCAACGCCATATATAATTTCACTACCAAAATTCGAACCGAGCAAAAAATCTACTGAACAACAAGCTCACTCAAGAAAACAAGATTGTCTATCGTAAAAATTGAAACAGCCAGACTGGTTTTAAGCCCATTCTTTTGTTTAAGGCAAATAGTTAGAACAATTCGATTTAGTGCATTGGGTTATATTATTGTTCCGACCCCTCTTGAGGGGGGGGGGGGAGGAACTATATACTCAAATGGGTTTTTTTGTTCAGTCAATTTTGGCCGATCGATATATTCATCGTAGAGAGTTGAGACTGGTATCATTAGAAAGCTTGTCCAGCGTAGAATATGGAATTAAAAAGATTTTTTTATTTTCGTTTTTGACAGGGAGATATCGAGGTTTAAACTTTCGAGAAATTAGAGTAAATTCCGTTGATTTCATTCAACTTTTATCGGAATTTTTTTACTAAAATTTCGCCAATTTTGATAAAATTTAATAAAATTTTTCAAAAAAATGTTTTTAGTTTTTACGTTTAAAGACAAAGTAAATTGTCGGCTATTTTCATTGAATTTTTGTTGTCACAAATTCCGGCTAAATATTTCACAAAGTTCAGACTTTTTCATCAAAAACAGCACGAAATAAGTTTCTTTAGTCCACTCTGATTCAATTTGAAGGAAGTGCACGCCCAAACACCACTAACACAATCTTTGTAGACTGAAAAGGGGGCTAATTCCACTTCAACTTCCGTCGAAAGTGCTCTGTAAATAAAAATTTGCCGTTTTTGCTAACTTTATTCGTTGATTATCAAAAACGCAGCATTTATTTTTGATTTTTTTAACTAACAAAATATCTATATCAATGACATTCCAAAATTTAAATATTCCTAATGCACAATCAGCATTAGCAGGACTAGTTCTGTACCAATCTTGGACGCTACAATCCAAAAATAATTCGGATTGTCATCAGTCGGATTTTTTTTTTAAAAAATCGATCTTTTTTGTATTAATCAATTAACAGAACATTTCAAATCAAAGCTCACTAGTGATAGGTACTATTGGCTTCCTAGTAAGCTTGAAATTTATTTATCTAAATGATTGCTTGAAAGCCTACGGTCGTTTAGCCTTTAAAATATTTGATTTTTAATTGAAAAATGGCTTATTGAAATGGCAAAGAGTGCTCTTTTTTTCCGGTGAATTCAAATTTTGTATGTATTGAGGTTTTACGCCTTAAGTTATGGTGTTCTGGCTTTGATACTACTAGATTTCACATGTTTTTTTTTTATTTTTTTTGTATTTGCCCATTTTTCATGTTTTCTAGTTCTGTCAAGTTATCACGTTAATGTCAGGTCAAATATAACATTTTTCGCGTTCGTTCAAAATAACGCACAAGACAATTGATAATAATTAAATCCTTAAAGATATAGATTGTGGTTCTTTACCGCTTCGACAGTACTTTCTGCAAGAATTTAATTGAATTTTTAAAATTTGTCTTTAACTGTCGTTTTTACGTTGTCTTTTTAGTCGTATTTAATTTCCTGTACAATGACCCAGTTTGATTGGCTTTTCCTGGAAGAGTAGATGAGTCGATGTTCTGATATTAGAAGATTGATAATGGCTTTCATGACTTTGAAAACAACTGTTTTCCAAAATGAAAAAAAAAAGACATTTCAACTTCGCAATTTTGTTCTTTTTATTGTCTGTTTGTTACCTGCAGACAATAAAAAGAATTGGTGTCACAACAAAAGGGATTGGTGTCACAAAATCCAATGTTTTTAAAGAATTCGTTGTGACTTTACTGGCTTCGACACGGGTTTTTCACAAAAAAATGTAAATGAATTTTTGATTTTTGTCATATTTGACGCTGTTTTGTAGACGTAAGACTTGTTCTGGACAATTGCAGGTATCAAGGGCTTCCTTTGGAAGAATAAACGAACCTATTCAAAATTTTCATTTCGTAATTAATGGCTTTTATGTCTTTGGAAATTAATTTTTTTCGAAAAAAAAAGTATTATATAATTTTGAATTTTTTCTTTTTTGTCTAATTGTTGCTTATTTTCAGAATAGAGCGGCCACATAATACATTATCGGTGTTCAACGAAGGTGCAATTGAACATATTTTGGGGGCCAAAGTATGGCTTTACGGCTTCCAAAGCATTTTCTGGCAAATTTTAGTTGATTTTTAATTTGTTGTCTATTTGCTGTTCTTTCTGTAACTGCATAAAAAATTGAATACCAAGGGTTCTTAATTCCCTTCTATAGAAAATTGAATACCAAGGGTTCCTAATTACTTTTATGGAAATTAAGAACCAAGGGTTCTTAATTTCCCTTTTATATTGTTAACCTATGGGATATTTTAATTGATTCCTAATGGTTTTCATTATTTTGAAATTAACTGTTTTATTAAAAACAATTCAGCGAATTTTCTAACTTTAAAGTTTCTGTTGATTTTTGTCTAATTGTTACCAAGCTTTATTATGAACTGGTCAATAACCATTTTTTTTCTGCTGAATTACAATTATTTTATTAATTTTCAGTTTTTTCTGACACTATTTTGACTTTGTTATTAAGTTTTGTTTTTTACAGACATAAATTTTTTGATGTAATTAACGTTTGTTGTTGTTGTTGTTTGATTTTGCCGTTCGTCTTCGCTCGCTTTCTTAATATCGGCATATCTCATCAATCCAATGCATCATTTTTTACTACACGGAGTTATTTGTTTTGGAGGCTATTTATGCCAAAATTGTGGATGAGCGGGGTCGGAACCTTATATGCAATCGCACATTACCGAGCCGCCTTGTTTAAACTAAAGTTATTTCACTTCAAATTTTTTCTCAGCAGAAACAAGTTTGTTCGTGACTTATTTTTTTTATTTGATTATTGACAGCGTTTTTCACATAGCAGTTCCTCTTCCCCATTCAAACTACAGACATTCCCCCTACCCCCCCCCCCCAACACACACACACACACACACACACACACACACACACACATTCAAATCTCAAAGTTACGCCAAATCACAGAAACGAAAATTGAATTATCAGTTCTTTAAATACATTTTGTTTTCTATTAAAATAGTTTGTTGTAACGTTTTTATAACGTTTTTATAACAAAATTTCGGGAAAGATAAAAAAGTTTTGACAAAATGACATTATTTCTAAGCATACATTAAAACTTCAATCCTGTCTCTGGAAAAAAAGAACTCCAAATCAACCGGACAGAAGGAAATTACTTAATTCGAAAAAGTTTTGCTAAAGTTTGTTGTTGCTAACTTCAGCTGCTGGTTTTAAGTCAAAATAGTTCAAAAGTGCATTTTTTATTTACATTTCAGTTTCTGAATGGCTAAAGATAGCGAAAAACAAAAAAAATTCTTTCTCCTCTATGAAGAACTCAACAAACATATTTTGATATCAGTTGCAAAGTTATCACTAATTATTTCAATAAAAATTTTTTAAGAAGTTGAACTATTCCACAACAAAATATCAATTACAAATGAAATGAAGGAAACAAAATTTTTACGAAATTACTTGTTATATAATATTAGTTGATCCTATTGTGCTATTTGTAGTCCACCATCAACAATTGGATTCCACATTAAAAAGCATTAAAAATTTCAATAACTATGCCATCAGCAAACGTTACTTTTTTTTCATAGATCGATAGAAACAATTTTTGTCTACTGAATTTCACAGTTTTTTAAAGCTGATAACATCATCCTCATTTCTCAAGTGAACCTGGTTAATTTTTAAAGTTTTTTTCTGTTCGCAAATTTAATAAGGAATTTTTTAAACATGAAATAGACCGATGACCTGATTATGGTATAACCAATATAATTAAAGGAAACCTTTATTAAACAATTTTCTAGTCTTCAGAGAAAATTTAATCGTTTTTATCGTTTTTGTTGTCTTATTGTCAAGTAGTAAAAAAGAGACGAGTTAATTGCTATCCCAATCCCCAGCCCCTCCCCGCACAATTTGCTCAAAGGTAGTATTTTTTTAAAATCAATAATTCAAATTAAAAAAAAACCTCGAATAAGAAGTTTTTCAATTTTTGCCCTTCTTCATTCTTCTGGTCTACTAATATTCGATTTTGGAGAGAAGGAATGAGCTAAAAACACTAGCGACAATGGCACACCAGTGGTTCAAACAAACATCAACTTTTAACTTTTTGTAACATCTTTAAAATTTAAATTTAATTGAATTTACTATGACGGAACAAAAAGTCATACAAATTTCTTTACCTCTTTTTAACTACTTTTCGCAGAACCCAGTATTGGTGACCTTTATAAGAGAAATTAGGTCAGCAACCCAACAACTGGTTGATAAAAATTATTAACTCAAAATAACTTCACAGCTACAATTCTGGACACCGAAAATGGCGTTTACATTGATGTAGGAGGAAAATGGAAAAAACTGAATTTTTTGATAACTATTTTCCCCTAGTTCTTTATGTCTTCCATATCAAACTGAATCAATGTTGAATGCTGACATAGCCTGTAGATGCAAATTAAAACTGGGAAGAAGAAAAACAGTATTTTTTCAAAAAAAATATTTTAAAAAAAAACTATTTTTAAATGTAATTGCATACAGAGAAAAAAACCTGAAAGTGTAAATGTGCATCAGCATTATTTATTTTTTCTTCTTTTTCATACACCAAATAGCGTGCAATTTTATCATCCTGACTAACTAAGTGTGATATTTTTTCTGGTCGTCGTACATAATTGGTTATCACCATCTAAGGTGTTAGAAATTATATACATAAAATTTTCAATTTTTTCCCTTAAATTTCAATTACTCTCATATTTTTTTCAAAGAATATCAAAAATTGATCTATTGGTCATCAAAAACAAATTGGTACTACTCAACACACTTGACTTTTAATTTTCTTCAGGATATATGTTTGTACACACACAATACAATTTACTGTGCGTACTGCTTAGACGAAAAACTGTTAAGAAATTCTTTAAAAAATTGCTCTTTTTTTACATTTTCTGTTACCTTTTTTCTCAAAAGCAAGTAAACATTTATTAAAGTATTTTCTTTTTTTCGAATTTGTTGAGTTCACTGTTCAATAAATGTTCTTAACCGTTGTAGAAATGGAATTTCTAACTTAAGCTATCTTAAGAAATTTAAGAAAACTTAAGAAATTATGGCAAAGTACTAACCATGGGTTATTTCTCAGAAGTTTTTCCACATTAAAAAGCATTAAAAATTTCAATAACTATGCCATCAGCAAACGTTACTTTTTTTCATAGATCGATAAAAACAATTTTTGTCTACTGAATTTCACAGTTTTTTAAAGCTGATAACATCATCCTCATTTCTCAAGTGAACCTGGTTAATTTTTAAAGTTTTTTTCTGTTCGCAAATTTAATAGGAAATTCTTTAAAGATGAAATAGACCGAGGACCTGATTATGGTTTAACCAATATAATTAAAGGAAACCTTTATTAAACAATTTTCCAGTCTTCAGAGAAAATTTAATCGTTTTTATCGTTTTTGTTGTCTTATTGTCAAGTAGTAAAAAAGAGACGAGTTAATTGCTATCCCAATCCCCAGCCCCTCCCCGCACAATTTGCTCAAAGGTAGTATTTTTTTAAAATCAATAATTCAAATTAAAAAAAAGAATAAGAAGTTTTTCAATTTTTGCCCTTCTTCATTCTTCTGGTCTACTAATATTCGATTTTGGAGAGAAGGAATGAGCTAAAAACACTAGCGACAATGGCACACCAGTGGTTCAAACAAACATCAACTTTTAACTTTTTGTAACATCTTTAAAATTTAAATTTAATTGAATTTACTATGACGGAACAAAAAGTCATACAAATTTCTTTACCTCTTTTTAACTACTTTTCGCAGAACCATGTATTGGTGACCTTTATAAGAGAAATTAGGTCAGCAACCCAACAACTGGTTGATAAAAATTATTACCTCAAAATAACTTCACAGCTACAATTCTGGACACCGAAAATGGCGTCTACATTGATGTAGGAGGAAAATGGAAAAAACTGAATTTTTTGATAACTATTTTCCCCTAGTTCTTTATGTCTTCCATATCAAACTGAATCAATGTTGGATGCTGACATAGCCTGTAGATGCAAAATAAAACTGGGAAGAAGAAAAACAGTATTTTTTCAAAAAAAATATTTTAAAAAAAAACTATTTTTAAATGTAATTGCATACAGAGAAAAAAACCTGAAAGTGTAAATGTGCATCAGCATTATTTATTTTTTCTTCTTTTTCATACACCAAATAGCGTGCAATTTTATCATCCTGACTAACTAAGTGTGATATTTTTTCTGGTCGTCGTACATAATTGGTTATCACCATCTAAGGTGTTAGAAATTATATACATAAAATTTTCAATTTTTTCCCTTAAATTTCAATTACTCTCATATTTTTTTCAAAGAATATCAAAAATTGATCTATTGGTCATCAAAAACAAATTGGTACTACTCAACACACTTGACTTTTAATTTTCTTCAGGATATATGTTTGTACACACACAATACAATTTACTGTGCGTACTGCTTAGACGAAAAACTGTTAAGAAATTCTTTAAAAAATTGCTCTTTTTTTACATTTTCTGTTACCTTTTTTCTCAAAAGCAAGTAAACATTTATTAAAATATTTTCTTTTTGCGAATTTGTTGAGTTCACTGTTCAATAAATGTTCTTAACCGTTGTAGAAATGGAATTTCTAACTTAAGCTATCTTAAGAAATTTAAGAAAACTTAAGAAATTATGGCAAAGTACTAACCTTGGGTTATTTCTCAGAAGTTTCGAATTAAATTAGATTGAAAGAATAATGGCTAAGTAAGTTAGGACTTTAGAGGCGGTTTATTCAACAAATATTGATTTTGATGAGTACTGACAATTCTGACTTTGTCTGAACTGAACGGATTCATAACCTTTGATGAAACTTAAGATTTCTCAGCTCAAATTAGAGGTTACTTACTAAATTGGGGATGAACTTGTTTTAACCATGGGATTTTTTGGGACTTTTCGCATGAGATTAATTTATAAAAAGAAATCGGACTTGATTATATCTCTTTTATTTACTTTTGCGGAGTATATATACCGCTTGATTTTTGTACTTTCTTAGAGCTTCTTTTTGAATTTAATTTTTGTAAGTGAAGTCTCTCCTTTCTGTTGGTAAAACAGAGAGTTTTTAGCTAGATTTCGGCGTGTTTTTGTTATAGTTTTCTTAGTAGGCATAAGTAAAAGAAATTAACTGGTGTAAGTTAACTTTTGCTAAGTATAGAAGTGTGCCCGTTTTCCTTTATAAGTTAGTTTGGGCAGAAGGTCTATAAGAGAAGGAACTAAACTTAGGAATTATTTTCAAAACTTGTTGGAATTTAGAGGCTAAGGCCCCGAACCACCTTAGCTGAATTTTAAGTTCTACATTGGCGACCACAGAGGGATTATCAGAATTTGAAGTATGATTTAAAGCTCATGATTTAAGGAAAATGTGAAAGTTGTCTATATGTGATAACGTGAAAGTTCTAAACATATAAATAAGGCTTTAAAAAAATGCGATCTTTAAAAACCTTGCTTCGTTGTACTAGAACCAAAGTGACTTCAACTTCACTGAGAAATGTCATCACAAGAGGAACTTGGTCTCAAACAAAAAGTTGGCAAGAGTATCACAAAGTAGGCGGAAAGGGTTTACGAAAAATGCTATCGAGAAAATCTAGGAAAAACGGACCAAAAGTTGGATCGTCTGGCCCACTGGGTTTTCATCAACGGGCTACAAGTGGAGAGCCTGAGGAGTGAACTTCGTAAAGAGCCATTTGTGGGGTATGCTGTTAAGGTGGGCTTAGCTATTGACCTGGGAATCAGTAGTGCAACACAGCCTCAGCCGGTAACAATGCGGGACGATGATGATGATGCTTGGAGCACTACTGCGACGATTGGGGAACAAAATACCAGAGATGCCAGCACACAAACGGAGATGGAGGTTCTCGAAGCAGCATTCAGTCCCGAATTTCACTTCCGTTTAATTCAATTGGTCCTCTCTGGGCAACAGAAAATGAGATGGGCTCTCGAACACTTGATGCAGGGACAACAGGCAATTGTTGGAGGCCAACAAGTTCAAACGAGGTCCCGGGTAGTATGCCAGCGGTGTGGTCAAGAAGGCCACTACAGTCGGGGATGCGCAAGATAGAAAAGATTCGTGTGCAGTGTTGTCTCTCCTCGAAAGCATCAAAACAAAAGAACTTGCAACTGTTTGTGAATACTCAGACCAAGGACTAACTAAACCTTTTATAAGTTCTTTTTCTATAAATTTGTTTTACATTTCTATTTACTGATGTAAGTCGTTTAACTATGTAATTATAACTATTCAGGAGAATAGTTAAGTCCGAGTGGGTGGTGTAGAAATGGAATTTCTAACTTAAGCTATCTTAAGAAATTTAAGAAAACTTAAGAAATTATGGCAAAGTACTAACCTTGGGTTATTTCTCAGAAGTTTAGAATTGAATTAGATTGAAAGAATAATGGCTAAGTAAGTTAGGACTTTAGAGGCGGATTATTCAACAAATATTGATTTTGATAAGTACTGACAATTCTGACTTTGTCTGAACTGAACGGATTCATAACCTTTGATGAATCTTAAGATTTCTTAGCTCAAATTAGAGGTTACTTACTAAATTGGGGATGAACTTGTTTTAACCATGGGATTTTTTGGGACTTTTCGCATGAGATTAATTTATAAAAAGAAATCGGACTTGATTATATCTCTTTTATTTACTTTTGCGGAGTATATATACCGCTTGATTTTTGTACTTTCTTAGAGCTTCTTTTTGAATTTAATTTTGTAAGTGAAGTCTCTCCTTTCTGTTGGTAAGACAGAGAGTTCTTAGTTAGATTTCGACGTGTTTTTGTTATAGTTTTCTTAGTAGGCATAAGTACTAGAAGTTAACTGGTGTAAGTTAACTTTTGCTAAGTATAGAAGTGTGCCCGTTTTCCTTTATAAGTTAGTTTGGGCAGAAGGTCTTTAATAGAATTAAAGTCGCCTAGAGGGCTAACTTAGAGAAAAACTAAACTTAGGAATTATTTTCAAAACTTGTTGGAATTTAGAGGCTAAGGCCCCGAACCACCTTAGCTGAACTTTAAATTCTACAACCGTTCCTACTTAAAAAAAGAAATTCTTGAAACATTTGATAAAATATTTATTTTTTGTCAATTTTTCGGTAACAAAGATGCTGGTATGGTGGTAGGTATCAAAATAATTAGTATACAGTGCTTTTCAGGGCTAAAATGTCTCGAAATACAAAAAGTTTTACTGCAGACAAACGATTCAAAGGCCAATTGTGGACTTATCTAACTGTTTTCCATATCCCAATAGGGTGGAATTGCTTCCACAGCCACTTTATTAATCAATCCAGATATTTGTCTCCAGGTATTCGGATCAGCAAGTAAAACCATGCAACAATAGCAAAATTTTAGATCATGCAAAACGATACATGATTATCTAGTGAAACTCTCTATGTTATGCAAGTGAGGCCTTGCAACCGTCAAAGTTAGCGTCTGGGAGCTCGTTACCTTTCATTCTAATTAGCGTGTACGTGTTTTCCTGTTTTCCCTTGTTCTTGACTTTCATATATACTACCGATCAAACACTTCGCTTAGTTACAGTTGCCTCATTCGAAGGCAGAATACGCAACCGCAAAATATGAAAACAGTCGCAAAACAAAGCTTTGTCTTTATAAGACTTCACTTTTGTTTGATCATGTTCTCTTTTCCTGATTAATTTCTCATTCATAATCTGTTCACGATTGAACCACAGTTTAACTCTTTGCAAGTTTATGGGAATTGAACAAATTTTGATAAGGTGTTAGGAGGATATTAGATCACACGACTTCAAATTGCGTTTTGAGAACTAGATCATTTGAAAGTGCTGACGCTTTTTATAAGTAATTTGGCGTTTGACCCGATTAGTATTTGAAGTTTTTCACTGGAGTATTTTATACTTAGTGAGTCTTTACTAAATTCCTGAAGACCCTCAAAAACTAGTTAGAAGTCATGAATAATCTAATTTTCAGTGGCAGGTTTCAAACCAAAGACTTTGATCCTTTCTTGACCTCGTTGAGCCGCTACTTCAAAGTACAATAACAGCCTAAAATCCTGAAAAGTAAATCCTGAAAAGTACGGAACGATAAAAGAAGGAAACTTTACGAAAAACAAAATTGGAAATGAATAAAGTTTTTAAGATTGAAACTAGCTCCTCCAAAAAAAGTTTTGATGAACGACATGCTAACTAGTTTGTCTCTAATTGACGAGAGGAAACACTTTGCGAACTGTTGGGCTATGTAATTACAAGAGGAATAAGAACTTTTTTCACTAAGTTACAAAAATGAATCTCTCAAGAATGGACAAGCTGGTTTGAAAACGTAAAATGTGGGAGGTAAAATTGAATTGGACTGTGTCAGAAGCTTGAAATAGAACAACATAAAACAAATTCTGCACCAAGTAATTTTGACACCACTCGACAAGAAACTCAAGTTTTTAATTGTATATTTGGCTGAATAGATTATTCCTCGAAGAACTCGGAAGAACAAAAGAATGTCTTCTGAGACATGACCAAATTCAAGAAATTAAGAACGCTCTGTTGAATGGTTAGCAATCAGGACAGGGAGATGGAAAGATGATGGTTAAAGTCCATTACTACTCCCTTTTATCAGTAATTTTGCTCTATTAGACTCCAGCCAGTTCAATCATGAGTGATCAAAGTTTGTTAAAAAAACGTTGATGATCAAAAAATTTCCTGACGAAACTGTGTGCAATTTGTATTCCAAACTTTAAATTTACAACAAGTACATAATTTTTTTGTTATCATAGTTTGATCATATTGAACTGAGAAAAACTTTAGAAACAATTAATAAGTGGAAGAAGAATTAACTAATGAGAGCATCACAAAAACTTCCTAACAAGTCCTGAAACGATTGGGTATAAAACAATCATATTGAGAGAACATCAAGATTTATTTATTTTGAACAATAAAGACATTGTCGGCAATGCCAATTGTTTTTTTCCAAAATGCTGAATTTGGTTGTTTGAAAAGAACACTTTTTTGACATAAGTGTCATACCGGAATATTTATAACTGGTTTATTTAAAAATAAGGACGAAAAGCTATGGTTATATAGTTCCAGCTTTTTAACAACAAAAAGATACCTGTTTGTTTCATACAAGCTTTCAGTTTTATTTCTGTTTGTTTTCTTTTCAGAAACCTGTTTTGTCAAACAAAATGAAATCAAAACCAATTAATAGAATTTTAGATGATAAACTTATTTGATAGTAGAATGACACAAATTAATTTGAGCTACCTTTTCGCTGCATGATGGTTACTATATTGTGCAAAATTTTAGGTATACCGTCATATCTGATTACATTCCTTCTATAAAAGTAGAGATGTAGTACAATGAATTAGCGAAATTTCTACATAGTAAGTCACAGCAGGCTCCTACGCACATACATGAAACGTCTTAATTGAGTTTGTAAAAAAAATTGCATTGATTATTAACTGACTTTGTGAAAAATTTTTGCATTGAAAACTTTTACAATTATTTTGTTGCTGTTTTTCTTTATTTGATTGTCCGGTTTCCCATACTTTCCCATTTTTTTGGAAAAAAAACGCAAGAGTTACGTATCCAGACGTTGCATGCAAAATTATCTCAAAATTTTGCTTTACAATATATACAACATTTTGCTTTACAATATATTTTTTTGAGATCTTAGAGCTAAAATATTAGTAAGTAAGGGCGGTAAACAAAGCAGAGGCTTTGTGAGAAGTTATCTACCTAAAAGAGATATAAATTAAAAGTTTTTGATTCATCGCCTTGGCAATTTTTTTTAGAACACTCTTAGCGTTGTCAATTGTTTATCAAGGAAGTGTTCTATTTTCGGTTTTTTGAGTTTTTTCTCTTAATAAACTTTGAATTTCTATTTTGCAAGCTTCTGCATGGTGCAAATTTTTGCCAAGCTTCTTAGTTTCTCAAAACTTGTCGTAGTGAGACACAACTCGTTATCGATGGGTAATTGAGCAATTATTCGTTGGAATTTCTTCATTTATCTTATTTAACCTAGTACCAACAAGAGGTTCCTGAAAAAACTGTGCATTTTTCAAATTTAATTTTAGATAGAGTTAATGACATTTGTCACTTTTTTAGTGCGGAATACACTTTTAAGCCACATTTTTACAGTTCAAGGGAGCTGGAATGTTTGACAATTTGGATCACTTTCTTATCCAAAAAGGAAAGAGGGCAGACTTTGGCTCGTCTATTGGGCGAATTTTGGCCTGACCTTAAATACTGGTCTGTTTATGTTGCTGGTTAAAGAAATCTTCACCTGTATATGCTTGAACGCACCAAAACCTCTTTGTGCATTTACAAATGGTCTGTGTGATAAACGAGAACAAATGATCACCTCGGCTTTGGTAATAAATGTGAGCAGGGTCTCGACAGGATCTTGTAAATCTAACAAGATACCTTATCTGTCTTATCTTTTTGTGCACTGCTTCTTATGAAAAAAAAAGAATTTAATTATCAACTTTCATAATGGCTAGAAATTTTTGAAACGACGGAAAAGAGTTAAATCTCATCCAAATTTGGTTTTAAACTTGCGCTCTTAGTAAATCTGCATTTTTAAAAATATCTTTGCTCATTTTCTCCACATTATGTTTCTATCAAACTACTGAATTCTCTTCGAATGAGCCATTCATATATCGTTTCTTTTATAGTATTAATTTTTGCATCAAACTATATAGTATTGTAGGATACGTCTAATGGAAATGAACGTCTCATAAATCATTTGGTAGAACATGAAAATGACAGCTGAAAAGTCAACATTATCTATCACACAGCATTCATTACAAATCTACCTTTCTAACAGAGCAAGAACGATAGAGCTAGAAAGACATCTTTACAACTCATACTTTGTATATTTGTGCATCGGAGTGGCTGTTTATTCAACAAAGTGATTGTTTTCTTTATCAAAATATAATCTGCACTTTTGACCAGGGGGCCATTTTTAAGGGGCTATCGTGTCTGTCCTGTTTGTAGGCCGAGCAACTCGACAGACTATTAATACGTCTTAATGGCCTGTCAAGTATCCATTATAATATGACATACACGTTATAACATGCTCTGCTCAGCGTCTAAAGATAAACAACAAGTCTGGGTGGCAACCATCGTGTAAATGATGGTTTTATGGTCAAACTATGCCCATTAGAGTGGCCAACACGAAGACCATAACACAATAGCCGGTGCCGTCAATATTAGCCGAACGTAAAATTAGCCAAGTGAAGCATTTATGATAAGTTTGCTCGCGGTTGTGATAGATTCATATCAAGTCCTGGGGGTCGCTGAGGCATGGTCACAAATGCGCTTATATCGTGTAAAAGCCATTTTTAGATAATTTCACATCCCTGTTAAGTTTGCTCATAGTAATAAAGTCAAGTTTGCTCGCATCTTCTAGTTTGCCTAATTTCAAGTTTTTCGGCTGATCTTCACGTCGGCTTATATTCCGGACAAAAAGAGCATATAACACAATGGCCATACATATAACCATAATGCGAGTATTGATTAGCCATACAAAAGCCATAGTTGATTGAACCATTAGCAAAGAATAGTCGCGTCACCCACACTTTTACACACCTGTTTAATTAACAAATTATCTTCAGTTATAAAGCGTTGTTGTCCGTAGAGAAAATGCACATAATGAATAAGTAATAATCAAAGTTATCACAACTTAGCGTAATGATGATTTAATTATGGCCACACAGACACTTTTTGGTGCCAAAAAGTCAGCCAAAAGATACGTTTTGCATTTAATTGAAACTCGCCAGTAGCAGCTCGGCCCATGAAAAAAAAACAATGGTCAAATCAGTTTTCTTTGTTATGGATGGTTAACATTTGTTTTTGATTATAAGCATAAATGTCACTGTAAGAGAATCCGGTCTTTATAGCTAAGGGCAAGGTATTTGGGTTGTTATTCAAAAAAATAGTTCGAAATATTAATATTTAGACTCGGATACTCTTATTTTTAACACCCTGTAATACTTAACCAGTCTATTTAGTACCTCAAAAAATTTGCCCTTTTTTGTATCAGAGATGCTAAATTGGACCATATTTTCTTCTCTAAAAGCCAATTTGATAAAATAACTAGTACGAAACAAAAAAAAACACAAAACTATGAAAATCGTATAATCATAGGTCACGAAACAAACTAACGGAAACCTAATTTGGTTTGCTTACTTCAGATAAAATCTTCCAAACATCAAGTCAGCAATTTTCCCTCTTTACAACATAACAAAAACTATTATGATGAGTTAGAATTCCGGACCGCAGCATTTCATTAAAACCCAAGAACGCAATCAACATAGATCCCGGAACTCACCTTGTTGTATAACAGTAACATCATTTGGTTGTTAAGCTCCGCTTAACATACCTTAGACTTAACTTATTGTTACCTGAAAATTATCTGAAAAATTAGGGGGCCCCAGCTGAAAACTTTTCTTAACCTACCTGAAAAGATGCTTTAAAATTTAATTTTACTTTTTTGATAGCCACCAATAAAAATTAGCCCGAAAAATTGTCCAGAGTTAACTGTTTTTCCTCCAGCGGTTTCATTGTCTTGATCTTAAATAAAAACTAATAGACGTATTTTTTGTGAGAGAGTTACTTCAAAAATTTGTTGCAACTTTTTTTTTAATTTTATCTGTTGGATCAACTTGAGTTGCGGAACTGGCTGTTGAATATTTACAGTAGCCAGCATTTTACCGAAAAGCAATGTTCTCTCTGAAAAGCGCTTCGTTTTCATTTTTTGACTTTAATGTTTTCTTGATCGAATTCAAATTTCATCTTATTATCAGGCGAGCCTTATTAATTTATTAAAACAGGTGACTTAATTTCCTCTCCAGACTTTATGTTTCTAATGTTTCCAAATGTTTCCTAATGGATGGTTAACATTTCTTTTTGATTATAAGCTTAAATTTCACTGTAAAAGAATCCGGATATTGTAGCTAAGGGCAAGGTATTTGGGTTGTTATTCAACAAAATAGTTCGAAGTGTTAATATTTAGACTCGTATACTCTTATTTTTTAACACCGAGTGATACTTAATCAGTCTATTTAGTACCTCAATTTTTTTTCAAACTTTTTTCATCAGAAATGCAAAATTAGACCATAATTTCCTCTCTGAATTTACTTGAGCTCCCCATAACATTTCTTCAATTTACCTTAACATTGCCTGAAATTTATCTGAGAATTTAGGGGGGCACCGGCTAAAAACTTTTCCTCAAGTTGAAAGATGCATTAAGATTTAATCTCCGTATTTCTTAGGGTGGACACCAAAAAAACATTAGCCAAATTATCTTAAATTTTCCTAAATTTTCCAAAATTATCTGTTTTTTGTCCGGCGGTTTTATTGTCTTGATATTAAATAAAAACTGATAGACCTACTTCCTTTTGATTGATAATTACATCAAATATATGCATCAATTTTTTTTATTTAACCCGTTGGATCAACTTGAGCTGCGAAACTGACTGTTGAATGTTTACAGTAACCAACATTCTCCCGAAAACCAATGTTTTCTCTGAAAAGTGTTTCGTTTTTCATTTTTCAACATATAATTCATCTCATTATCCGTCGAGCTCTAATATGTTAGTGCAACAGGTCTCGTAACTTCTTCTGTAGTCTTTATATTCCTAATGTTTATTGACAAAAGCAATCACCCTAATCCAGTGTTATTTTTTGAAGTTAAGAAAGTAAAAATTTTGTTAAACATCATAAAAAAACTTGGTAAGTTATTGGTTGACTTGTGATTTTGAAGTCCTTGATAATTGCTGAAAAAAAGTGTTTCGGCTTCTCTTGGAACATTTTCTGCATTGCTCTCATTAACGGCTCTCGATATCTGAAAATTTCAATTGATAATTCTCTAAATCTTCCTTTTGTCGCTGTGGTTTTTGGTTTGTTTGTTTTCATGATCCCAACATTATTGTTGTGATAAGGCTTCAATGCTTTTCTGCTCTCTCTTTTGTTGTGACAGCTAATGCAAGCAAGGTTTATTAACAGTTTTGACTCTTGTTTTTTTCCGGGCTGAATTTCGTATTCAAAATGCTTGCGATTTCCGGATTCTTTTTGATAAAATTGAATTGGTCCCCTCTAATGAAAGAAAAAAGTGGTGATTTTAAACATTTGACACAATTTTTAAGCATCTTATTTTTTGTGCTGCGATAAAAAATTTTCCTTCCAACTGATGCGTTTGATGCGTTTTTCTTCGGAGAAGGAGATGAATTTTCATACAATTTCTCTCGTAGTTTCAAAAACACACTTGTGTTTGCGGCACACCATATATCAAAATTTGCATGTTTTTGCAAGGTGCTTTGAAGGCAATTGTCCCGAGAGCTTTGTCCTATCACAATCTTCTTAGGTGAAATACAAAATATTATAAGAAAAAAACTCATAAAAAATAAATTAATCAGTGAATAGGTTTTTCGATTTATTGTTTTTACATGACAATAATAGGTCTTAGTTTTTCAAAATTTTTCATTTCTGTGGCTATTTCACGGTTATTCTCAGAGTACTTCAGATGTGCAAAATATACACGAACGATCCAATCAATATTATGAAATAAACAATAACGAGCACTCTCTTTTCGATCATTTAAGATGTGACATTTCTACATTTTCTTGCTAAAAAGTAGCAAGCAAACGTTTTTTTATGCTTTAATTGAAATTTGATGGATAGATTTTCATGTGAGATAGAACCGGATTGATCCTCTTTGTTTTCATTTGGTTCCAATTTTAATGCTTGAAAAATTTCTTGGCTCTCTTTACGATTTATTGATTCAAAATAACATATCAAATCAATATTTCTAGAGCTTTTAGCAATCAGGAATTGATTTTTTCTAGAGTTTCTGCATTCTGGCTATAGCAATTGCAGACCTCAGACTCTGAACAGATTTGTATCTTTCTCGGCTGGTTGACAAAAAATTTTCCAAAAGATTTGAATTCGCTTTGATGTATTATTTTTAATTATACCACAGTTTGAATGATGATAAAATCATATTTTTGGGCTGTCTTTTTGCAAACCGTTGTGGAACCAGTGTTCCATCTAATAAGCATCACTTTTTTCTGATACATTTTACTGGCGTCGCTTTTCCATCAGATCATTTTTAGCCACATAATGTTAGTTCTAAGAAAGACAAAAAAGACTAATTTTTCTTTTAAAAAGTACTTAATACGAATAATTATAAAGTGTGACTCAATTTTGACTGGAGTGGTTTGAAATGCGGAATGAAAATAACTGAATGTGAAGAAAAATGCAACTTGGATCTTTTCTGGAGCAGTGAAATGATGTCCATAACAGTGAGCAAGTTTAATTCTTAGTTTTTCAAAGTGTTCATCCATATTTTATTCACATTTTTCAGACTTCTGTTTTCTGCTATAGCGTCACATTGACAGGTCTATAGGATTTCTCGGTAGTTTCTCTTAAATTATCAGATTAATTCATAATTAATAACGAGTCTAGATCGCTTCGATTTTATTATCAAAAAGAATTCATACTCTCTCGCTATAATCCGTCATAAACGTCATAAATGCCAAAAGTTTTTATCGCTATTTATTGTTATAGAAATCTATAATTTTCTAGGCGAAAAGCACTCTTGTAAAATTTGACAATTGTTTGACTTTTGTAAGTACGTTTTAGGACAACATGAAATGTACATTTTGCAATAGTGGTATGGTTGTTTCTTTCATAATTCAACCATTTTCACTTTTATGCCCGATGTATGCAAGTATTGATGTTGAGTATTTTACCATAAAAGGTTTGAATAATTAAACAGTGCCTCCTAGCTTGTCATTCGAGGGAATGAAATGGTCTTTGAGTGTTTTAATATCTGCTCCTCAATTGCAGTCTTCGCTTGAAAGGACTTTTTGAAAGGAGTCCAATAATTGGACCGAGTACCCTTTGGGGGCTCATTTTCTTTCAAATACAATCCAACCACAGCCCTCTGAAGCCTTGTTGACAAACAACTGATGCGTGAACACTCTCTCCGTCTTCAAATATCCAACCCCGAACACCCCCTCCCCTTTACCCATCTTTCCCCCAACGCAATAAGCCATGAGGCCGACATAAAAACCCAAAATTATAATTTATACAAAGCTTTGTTTTCTTTAACATCGCTCGCCTTTAACAATTTTAAATATAGTTTTGTATTTTTTTCTCATATTCTTATCCGTATAAACTTCAAAAAAAGACTTGTTTTTGGCACGGTTTTTTTTGATGCAGCTGTATCTGCAACAAGGCAATATTTAGGTCAGCATATGAAAATTGACTCTAAAACTTAACAACTTCACTAAAAACTCAATGATACGTTTAAGTCAATCTTTCGAATACAAGAAATTTCTTGATTCGGTAAAATTGACGATACAAATTGTCCTTTAAAACAATATTATTGTTTACGAATACGGATAAACGTCTCTAAATTTACAAAATTGAAAACAAATCTTTAATCTGTTAATTGATACAGGCAAATTTAGTCGCCAGGTTAACGAAAATGGTGAACAAATTTGAGCTCATCTTGAAATTTCTTTGAAGTCCTTGCGCGGTCAATAATCATTATATCAGTCAATAATTGAGGATTTTGTTGAGCATAATTGAAATCCTTTAATCAACTTGAAAGCAATTAAAAGAGGCTCCAAAACATGTTTGTAAACCGTTTTTTGATGAGCTACGGTGTCTGTTTTCAACATCGGCTTTAGCGTCTAAATGGTTTTGTGTAATCAAATTTTGTTAGCACAATTTGCAAAAATTTGAAGCCGACAAAAGATCAAAGTGAATCTAAATTATCAATTTTGCACTGTCTTTGTTTACCTTTTGTTGAAAATATTGGCTAATTTCAGGACTTTTGAGATTACATATGTTATGCTCGAGGGTTTTGTCTACTATCTTTCAGTTTTTGAGTTTTGTTCACACGCTTCACACACTAATGTGATGACTGTATGTTTTAACATTCATAGGTCCTACTAACTTAAAGCGACAGAAAATATAGTTTGGATTATAATGACAAAGAAGTGATTAAATGACTGCAAACATTGCAAAAAAATTTTGAATATATTTGTGATCTCAGTCGTCAAATATCGGTTTGTAGGAATGAAAAAACGGATAATTTTATCTGAAAATATTTCTGTGGGCTATGTCACAGAAATTACATTTGATGTCAGGCTATGAAATGATAATTCTTCGAGGTTATGTTTAGAAATTATAAAATTACAAAAAGTTATAAGTTTCAGAGAACAAGCAATTGTATAAACTGTTTATAGGATAAGCTGATTATATAGTTGACTAGAAACTCTTCTTGGTCAACATAAACTTGGCTATAGAGATGAAACCGCGACAAACAAGAACAAGGAATCGGTTATAAGAGATGTAATAGTTGTGTAATGGTTAACACACTAGAATTACAACTAAGAGCTGCTTAGTCGAATTCAATACTAGTGGTCTTTTTTAAAATCAGTTGCTCCTGCTAAAATCCCCCTAATTCAGCGCCGAGGGACATACTAGTCGATCTTCTAAGGAATCATTGTTTAGTTAAAGGAGTCATTTTTAACAAATAATTTATGTAGAAATTACTTTTACAGTAAAAACCGTTACATTGTAAATGAGAATTTAGATGTGATTTTTTTCGCGCACCCAAACACGTACACACGATCAAATTCTTGAAAAATACCAAAAAGGCTAAACCAAACTCAAAATTGAGAAACCACCTCTAAACTGGGCGTTGACCTGAGAGTTCTTAAATTTGCATCAAATTCCTGAAAATATCAGTTTATTAGCTGAGTATCAAATTCACAATATTTATTCAGATGTCTTCAAGTCCTGAATTATGAAGCCCAATTGATAGCATTAAAGACGCCGGTTTAGGATATAATCCGGCGACATGAATTTTGAAAGTTATTGACAAAGAAGCGGTTCTAAGTTTGGTAATTCTCAAATTGGTTGGAATATCTTGATGACATAACAATCTTAGCCGGCGTGCTCTATTTCGCTTTGCATTGCATTGTATTTGTCAAATGCGATTTTACACAGACAAGGTTATGAGATGAAAGAAGAAGGGTTAAGGGTAATGGCGCCTAGGGCGATTAATTTATGCCATCAAATATGCTAATTTAGGATATTCGTGTCTGATATGATCCGAATGCTGTTGTGCCTTGTCAGCATGTCACAAATTGGGATTAGTTATGATTTGTGGGGTTCTTAAATCTGTCGCTTTATCAGTTATTAACTGGGCCACTTTGATCTATCGCACGTTGAGGAATTTTGTACAAATTTGTTGCCCAAGGGCTAATGGAGCCGCGAGGGTTGGACTGGGTTAATTCCCGTCCTGTTTTGACACACAACCTAATTAAAGATAGCCCAAAAAAGTTATCCATAAAAGTGCAGGAAAATTGAGTTGTAACATTTCTGACGCATCTCAAGTAAGGGGGACCCTAGTTGAAGGGTCAGCTTATTAAAAACGGTGATCGATCGAAAGCTGATCAGACTCTTACTAGTTTCGAATCAAAGCGATGTCCCAGATAAAAACGTCATTTTCGGCTTATATCTGACCTAACAAAGTCAAAAAGTTAAAATGCAAAGTTAGGCTGAATAAAATTTGAGGTTCTTTATCGGGTCGGGCATTAGCTGTTTCATGAATCCTTTCCCTACAATTTGTTGAGTACAAGAATTGTTTTTCAGAAAAAAACATAGCAAGACAACTCTTACAATACAATCTAAAGAATTGAATAAAAAACTGAGAACTAATGTAACTGGCCAGAAGATCAGCTGATCAATCTCAGCCAAAAAGACGATAGTAGTTGAGAAACTAAAATAATCAAACAAACTTAACAAAAAATAATCCTGAAGGCCAAATAGGATACAATTCAATCCAATCATTAACTCACGCACAAGCCTTGAAAGAGATTTATTTGCCAGGCGAAACTAGGAGAGTCCTTGGCCCTTGAGGCTGCAGAAACCTAACAAACGACAAAAACTTTCAAATAAAAACCCGGAAAGAATTGAAAGTTTTATCAAATAATTGCTAAACTTGTGACATTAAAATGTTTAAAACCATTCATTGGCTAACTAAAATGTTCAGTAACCTATTATCAAACCCTAGTGAAATTTTCATGGCTCGTAGGTTCGGAAAAAAACTTAAATAATGATAAAAAAAATTGGAAGTTTTTTTTCAAAAACTGCTAAAATTCGTAATGTTAAAATGTTTAAAACCTTTCCCTTACCACTAGAATATATGCAGTAATTTTTTATCAAATCTTTGAGGAGATTTCTTGACACTCAGGGCTGAAAAAGTTCAAAAAAAGACTAAAAATTTTAGAAAATTGGAAGAAAAAGTGAAAATTAGTATAAATTTGCATGTTTATGTTTGCAGTACCAAAACATATATCTCTTAAAATGGCCATAAAAAAGTAATTATGTCTTGCAAAAGATCTTTATCAACTCCTAAAAACCTCATTTTTAGACTGTTCTATTGCAAATTTCGAAAAATGATGAAAAAATGCAACAGTTTGGGCCCAAAAACTCTTAAAAATGACCCTTTAGTGTTGATTTACGGCCTTCCAAGTAGTTTCACCACTCTTGAAGGACTATTAAACGAAGTGAAAGTCCTGCAATAAAGTTTGATGCCCACTGAGCGTTACTTGATTATCCCGTTTTGAAAGCTCAAAGTCATGAAAAAAATGAAAAAATGTGTGAACTTGAACAAACTTGAACTTCGCAATTGTTTAAAAATAATCAAATGATTTTTTTGCCAAAAATATGCAAGAAGGGCGCTGCAATAGAAAGATTTCATCAAAAGTCTTAGCCGCATAATTTTCACAACCCTTATAACTCTTGTGCATATTACCCCTCCATTGCAACGAACTGGGAAGACAATAGACACGGAAACAAACAAAAGATTTATAACCGTATGCGACAACAAAATAAAGATCTTCAGCCCATCGCCCAAAAATGAAATGCATTTCATTTTTTTTTTGCTTTACAAGCACGTAAAAATTTTAAATTTGACCTCATTTCAAAGACACTACTTTTCTCACGAATTTCAAACTCGCAACATTGCCCCACTGAGTAAAGAAGCAGTGATAACATATCAAAACCATTAGCTAAAGACGAAGAGTTTCAAGAACTATTTATATTTTTGCTCCTTTTAATGCAGAAATATCTGTTAACAATAATCTAATCTTCAACAGGAAAAGCCAATAATTGTTTTGAATCTTGTTAAAGGGAGCGCTCATAAGAATCAAAATTTTCATCAGAAAATTACGCTGTTGAAACCTTTTGTTTACATTGTATGTACTTAGAATCTTGTTTATTTTCAGGACAAATTTTGCCAAACACAGTTTTGACTAAATAAATATATCTTCAATAATCATGTGCAAAACGCAAAAAATGTGCAAAGTGTGAACACTTCAGTTTTGAATCTCTTCTTTAAAAAAGATTTTGCTGAAAAAAGCGCTGAAAAAAACCAACTAAAGTTTTATTTGTTCTGTACAAAAAATTGATACTTTAAGATAACTCATTTACAATATCGCATGGAGCATTGATACATCCATGATCAAAGGAATGCCTCCACTCGTTTTCATGTTTGAGCTTCGTATGACAATATTAATCATTAATGAAAGAAAATTGACCCAATAAAAGTCTTTTCAACAAGAGGTTTTTAAGTAAAAAAATAGCACGTTTTATACTCAACAAATATTATAAATTAATTCAGAAAATTGTCCTCACAGAAACAATTCCTGCATAATTTTAAAAAAAGAATCAATGATGTACGAGTTTTTCAAAAGTGCTTGAGTTCCTTCGAATTCTTTCAGAACAGCAGACAAATTATCACTTTCAAGATTTACCTTAACATTTTGTCTTATTTTTGGAGGGTCTAAAATCATCCGATTTCATTTAGAAACATACCTTCAAAGAATTGTAATAGAAGATATTTTAATATGATTAACAAAGAGCAAAAAATATGGAATTTTTCAATCCACAAAACTCTATAAATAAGTTATCAAATATTATGCTGAGTAATTAAAGCTTCAATTTGATGCAATTTGTTTGGTGCAATTTTACCTCTTTTAACAGACTTCAAAGTTATTCAGTTTGATTTTTACAGTTTTGTAAGTGAACAATATTAGTTCGCAAATTGAACTTCGACTTCTATTGATTTTGCTTTTGAGTGTGGGGCATTGGATTTTTTTCCCAATGTACATTAACAACTGCTCGTATTGTTAATGCTGAGAGAGTTTTCTCAGCAAGCCACTTGGACCCCCCAACGCTCTTGTTTTCTGTTATTTTGATACCAGATTTAACCAATGCCCATTATACTCAATTTTTTGCCCTCTGATGTTTTGTGTAAGTAATTCGACTAAAAAATAGCGCTGGGCATTGCAATCATTTTTTATCATATTTCAGCGGATAATTAAATCCTATATTGGGTTGTGATTGTTTCATATCAAATTCCATGGGTCACCGAGCTTTGGCCATGGCTCGCAAGCCTTGGCCAATTGCATTAGTCTTGCATTTAAAACTTGTTAAACACACTTTAAAACACTCTGAGTTATCTTACTTTGATAACATCATGCTAAACAATTGTTCTGGTAGTTTCTAAATAAGGATAAAATGTTGGGTAAATTTTTGGTATTTTGTCACAGTGAATATTTTGGTATTGGCTATTTTATCCTGACGCCAAATTTTCTCGTTTCCGTGAGTTGCTTCCCAAGTTGAGGTCCTCGTCCAGAATGACTGATGAAAATATCCATCCAGACCGTTTTCGCCTATGAAGATACCCAGGCAGACCAGAAAAGCCTATAATGCAGACTTTGACTCATTCAAAGTTTCGGTGCGTGCATGTGCTCGTTATAAAATCCGTATGAAAGGAGCCGTATAGACCAAAACGAAATGTGATCCAGACTTTGGCTCGTTCAAGTTATGAAAAGACTCATAAAATTGTAGCATTTAAGCAATCTTCCTTTTATTAGTTTACTGAAGTCCGAAAAAGTTTATCTCTTATGGTTGCATTTAGCGGTTTATGAAAAAATACTCCTTGACATATCCGGAAGTCCTCCGGCTATGTTTTACGGAGCCATTTTCTCCGAGAACACCAGACTCAATTTAACACCTTAAAGGTTAAGCTAACTTTGGTTAAAGTTTATCGCGTTTCGTTTTTCTCAATCATATCATATATGCCCTAATTTCTCTATCAGATTTACACTGAATTAGATATCACTCAAACAGATATAAAAGATGGAGAGATATGAAGAAGTTGAAAGAAGTTGATGCGATATATTTGCTTTATATGATGATCTAACGACTATTATACACATCATATAAAGAAATATATTTCATCGTGTAGGCTTATGGCCAAATCTGTACAGAATAGCACAGAACAGAATGTGAGATGTGATTACATTGAGTTAATGTTAAGCTGCTCAGATTGCGTATCATAATACGCCAAATTATGTCTTTGATCTACCTTTGATCTCTACTCATTATGACATAATTCACGACAATTTCTACCTTTCTTTCCATCTGCTGAAGCTATAGTATTCAATATTCAAGCTATTTCTTGTTAATATATTTGAACGAAAGTTTATAAACCTACAAAGACAAATTTCCATTCACAAAAAGCTTATTTCTCACCTTTTCTTTTAAAAAAATGTGAAGTTTCACCCAAAAAATGGCGAAATAATTGTACACAAATCATACGTCGACGCTTTATAGCGTAAACCGCAGTGTTTCTCTGTTATGATGGCTCTGGTTTACCTCTCTTATAACTAGATCTAGTTATTTTTATTTATTTATTTACATCTAAACAATTGACCTCAGAGATCAAAACAGCTTCTCAATATTTGATCAAGCGTATATTATCATTTGTTGACCCAATATATCTATGAATCTATGCCGATCAGTTTATATGATATATTGACATTTGAACCATATGTAGCTTCCTGTTTACTCAAACTTTGTTGAAACTTAGAATAGCAAATGTCGTGAAATCACAATACAAATTTGTTCGAATTTACTCAAGTTTTCACAGTTCAGCCTCACATTGAACGCAATTTGACCTCCCTATTTCGAAATATCAGTTGATAACATTTATTTCACTGAATTAAGATCAGACTTATTTATAGTTTCATTTGGCTCTTCATATCTAAAGACCAGTTTATGTGCTTATTTCAACTTAATGAACCGAAATTTATATAAGGTAAATAGTGACTTTCAAGGTTTCAATGAAATTCATCGTATTGAAAAAAATTTTTGCCCTAATTCTCAGTAAAAACGTTAATTCTTTTTTTGAAGGTTAACATTGTATCTTTGATATAGGACCTGTTTGAAAATGGTATCTTTTCATTCAAATTGGCTTTCCACATTTTTTCCATCGTTAATTAACAGGTTATTTTTTACTCTTTTTGGAACGGAGTTTTTTGTTGGTTAAATTATAAAAAGTAATAAAATAATGTTCACACATTATAGACCAGATATAAACTTATAACGTGGTTGCAAATGGTTCCAGAGTATAGGCATTTATTAGGAAAGAGATGATAGTAAGCTCTAGTGACCATTAAGCGTTCATTCTTTTGAACTTTTTTGAACACCTGAACAGTTTTCGTACCATCATTCAGGGTCTGATATATACTTCAAGAGCCATCAAAAGCCATGAGGGCTCATTACTTCATTTATTTCAGATAATCATTTAGAAAATTTTTTGCTTTTAAAAAAACAGCTAAGCATATATGTTTTCTTAGCATATTAATCTTTGATTAAACAGCACAAAGATTTATGGGTTGAAAGCTTCATTTTCTGTTGAAATTTGCTAACGAGAAACCTTGAAACGGTTGAATGAATGAATAGAAAAGATGGTATTGGCCGAAATGTGACAAACTATGAATGATACTGTGTATTTTGAACCGGGGGGATTCTTTTTTAATTCGTTCAAATTTTCTTGTAGTCAAACTATGTCAAAAATCACAATTATTAGCTATTATTATACTGGATAACATATGATCTCTATGATCATAGTAGTCACACAAGAATCACAAAAAATAATAACTTTTAAGCTTTTATTCAAGGTTTTAAGGAAGGACACTCTATTTTTCTTTTTTACTGCCGTGAACTATTTAATGATTTTTTGGCTAATTTAGAAAAATGGCCCCAAATTAAGGACATGCGATGTGCGAGTAATTTAATCTTGGGTGGCTTCTATTGGAAATCTCAATTCAGTTTTATTAGTGACTGCCGCGGTCATTAATTCCGCCCTCATTTATAAAACTAGCTCGAGCACTTAGAATCTAAGTTGAGCTTTTAAAATTAAAAATTTAAAATGTCTAATCAAAATTATTTGCCAAGAAAGTAGAATAATAATGAAGTTGTTTGTTATACGCCAGATTTACAGTTTCAAATTCAAGTTTATTTCGGCATCTCATTTTTTGTTGGTTGGTAAAATTTGCAATAACTCAACAAAAATCCCCTTTTGCATAAGGCAAAATTGTATTAGATTTGATTCATAAATCAATAATGAAACATATCAATCCAATTTTTTTGTTTTAATCGCCGACATAAAAGTGACACCGTTTTATTTTTTTAATATGGTGAGTTTTTGATTTTTTGGTTTATTTATTTATCTTTCGTTTTTTTTTCTTTTTTTGTCAATTCTGCAAGTTTACAACTGTGTATACCATTTGTTTAGATTGCTGGAGTGAGCAATTAGTTTTTTGAAGAGTCCTTATTAAAATTTCTGGTTGTGTCTATATGATGATTCAACCATAATAAAGGCTTTTGAAATACTTTTTTGTCATTCAATTTTTGTTAACGCATTAGAAAGATGACCAACCTGATTAATAACCAAATTTTTTTGCTTCTATTAAGTGGTTTTAAATTTCGTTTTTACTCTGATGTTGTATTTGGTTTTTCAGATTTTAGCACCAAAATTGTTCAAAGGAGTAGCTATTTTATTCAGGATCCCTTCTGTTTTTTCGCTTGTGTGTGCATATGAGTAGGTAAACAATTTTTGAAACATCGGCTTGATAGGTCTCGAGGTCAAACATGACTTATCTCTTCCTTGATTTACTTCGTGGTTATCTTAGGTTAGCTCTTCTGAATTTGATCAGATTTTGTATCTTCTTTTTAAACTTATAGTTGAGTGCAGAGATTATCTTCTGATATTCTGCACTCTTTTATATGGCCAAATTGAGAAATTGAATTTTAAACTAGTTTAAATAGAGACTACTTGTTGCTTACAGTTACTCGTTACAGTACCAGATTGAGATTCAGTTTGAAAATGGGATAGATGTTGCATTTTGGATATCAATTTTGTTTTTGTTGGTAGAAGTAGATAGGTGTTCAACTGATAAATTGTTTTCTTTTGCTACTTGTGGAATTGTATTAATAGTGATTTCATGTCTGAAGATCATTCCAGTGAAATAAAGAAATTAGATCTCGCGTGTTTGATCCCTTTTTATATGAATGTGTGACCTTTTTTTAAGAATGTATCAAAATTAGATAAGAATCTATGAACTAATTTTTTCAAGGCAGTCTCTATCTACTCAATTCGTAGACTGTAGACACGAGGTTGTGGGCCAACGGGGTCAGAACATTCATGAGCAGTCGCAAATTAGCGAGTCTTTTTGTTGTATAAGGACTCAATGTGTATGCGTTTTTGTTGGCATGGTTCTTGCTCGATTAGCTGGATGTCTTCTCGGTAGGATCTTAGAACGTGACAACTCCTCTTGCGACAGATTTTTAGAGTCTTTCAAGATAGATGTTCATATTTCTTTACCACTTTTTTTGACACGATCAAAGATGTGTAAATTTGATTTTTTTTTTCACTTGCAAATATTTCATGATGCAAAACTTAGCGCTGTATTTTTTTCTATTTGGCTTTATTATCCAGGTATTTCTGGCCCAGAAAGTCCAAATTATTCTTTCCATTTCTTTTGAAGATTTTTTAGGTTCAAAACAACATGCATAACCGTAAATAAAACTGTTCGCGTATCAATACCAGTGTTTGTAAGTACACAATAACATGTTAACAAATTGATATTTAATTTGAATGTCTTGCGTGTGGTTTTTCGAGGCAATTCAGCAAAATATGGGGGTGAAATCTAATTTGATCACGTTCATTTAGAGGTTTTTTTAACTTATACATAAATTTGGTCGGTACATTTTGCTCTTTGAACTAATTTATCATCACCAAATTTCATTCATATCGATTTCTTTATCACTTACTCGAGAGAAAAAAGTTAAAGATACGCACCCACACACTTAAGCTACTATTTCGATGACCAATATATCCATTAAAAATATCCTTGAAGACTATAACAACTTTTCCTCAAAGCTATTTATCACACTTTATCCCCCCCCCAATATCAGAGCGCATTATACTCGCAATGAACAACGTAGAAATCAGGCTAAATATGCACTGATTGAGAACATTATTAGAAAATTGGAGTAAAGAAATGGGTGGACTTTAAAAACACACAAGACTGTGAGTGTGTTTAGATAATGGTTTAAATTTTAGTAGGAGAGTTAGGAAAAGAGAGGAAAAGAGACTTGAGAGATAGACCCTGCTGATGGCGCCAGGCAATGCACGCTCTAGTGAATTATTCCCTCTTAGCCATTGCCACACTTAATTAGCCAAGGTGGCTTTCTAAATTGATGTTAATGCATCCATAAGGACCTGTTAAGACTCGATTAAGTAAACTACTTCCATTGGGAGAGAGGGAGAGGGCGACTGATCGGGTGAGGGGGGGGGGGGGGGTATGGGGGTATCATCTGACATGGAGAGGGAGAGGGGGGCTTAAAGGGGTCTAAGGTCGAAAGGGGTGTAAAGTCCGAATTTAGGATTGAGCCGCTGAAGTTTTCTCAATAGCTTGTTTCAAATTCTGCAATTTTTTTCTATCTATTTTGGTGAAAAAAAACTTCATTTAAGCATGATTTTTTTCATTTCTCGTTATGCTTTAAATGTTTCGGGATTTAAATTTTAGTAGAAACTTTCATGGTAAATATTTTCCAAAAGATGGATTCTAATTTGGGGGGTGTATCCCGCTTTCAGGTATCGAGAATGGTGAAATATTACGGAAGCATTTTTAATTTTTCCATTGGTAAAATAGATAAGTATTGATTTGTTTGGTTACAGAGCAAAGATAGAATGAAGAATCAATAATTTCTAATTTTCGGTTCATGACAGCTATTGTGATTTTACAACAATCATTAGACTTGTAAGTTAAATACATAAGAGCCACTCAAAATTTGAGAAAAAAATCAAATAATTCTTTTACTTGTAGTCTAATAAATAAATATGCTTTCTAGCTGTACTGTTCACAGCCGCATTTCAGCCAATCAGCGTCGAGTATTAGCTAATACGCAAAATATTACATAATCTCTTCGCTAACAAGAAAATACAAGAATTACATTTTACAATTTGCACAAGAAATACAAAACAACATTGAAAGATCATCTTGAGAAAAATCGTCTTCATATTTTTAATAAATCGCTTTTACAAAAACTGAAAACACCGTTTGGATTTTAACAATTAATTTTGAAAATTAGGGCACTTGTTGGAAATTAATTGTGTTATTCCGTTCATAATTTAGCAATTCCAGATTTTAGTACGACATTTTAATTCCGTTTAATCTAATTTTTACAATAAAACAATTATTCACTTAGTTGTTAATGCAAAACATTTACTTGTTCCTGAAGCCACCATTTAAGCCCTGTTTATGAATATTTGGTAGTTATCCCTAAGTAGTAATAATTTGCGCAGCTGAAAAGGTAAATTATTTGATATTTCCAATTGCGATATTCGCAAATTTCATCAATATTTGTTCGAAACATTTAAATGTCATTAATTATAACCAGCCGTGGAAAATTATAAATCAAGCTTTTGTCTTTGTTTTAGAAACCTTGACAAAATTGACGGAAATATCTGTTCGAAATAGACGAAGAAATGGCGGTTCCTACAGTTCATAATTACAATTGAAATTCGTTCAAACGCAAATTTTGACTTGAAAAAAGTACAATTTCTACCTATTTCGTGGCACTTTGTTCAGAATCTGCTGAGATTAGTGAAAAGGAAAAAGTCTCAAATTTGGAACATACCAAAAATCAATTTCAAGATGAACAGCGTTTTCGGAACAATTTCGCAATCCGGAACCAATAACGTTGAGAGAAAAAGCCCCTTCAGATCACGTGACCAAATTGCCCTGGTGACTACTTTTCTGTGTCTGTTGCTGCTTTCGGGGGTGGGTGAGAGCGAGGGTGCCTCATCCAACGACATGACCTTCATTCAAGAACCGGAGGATGTGTGGGTTGTGAAAAATGAACCCGTAGAGATATTCTGCATTGCCAAAGACGTGATCAAAGTTGTCTTCTACTGTGACGGGAGTCCTGTGTCTAAGAAGTCGCAGAAAACGACAACCGATGACGTCACTAAAGAGACGAAGAGTTTCATCAGTGAGTTTTTCTTTCAAGTTTCTATTCTTATATCTCAATTGCTATTCAACTTTGGTTGATAAACCCCCCCCCCCCCCCCCCCCCCAATAAACTATGCATTAATACAAAGTTACTGGCATTTCATAGCAAATCCTTATAACACGTCACGTGCCTATGGGGCAGGGTGTGTGTGTGTGTGTGGGGGGGGGGGGGGGGTGCAAACAAAGTGCGCCTATCAAGCTGGGGTTTCACAAACAGAAATTCATCGTTCAAGCTTTCGGTCTTCCGTGATTTTGATTCTTAGAGGAACACAGATTATCAATATTTTCTAACTCAAATTATCAACAAACAGAAGTCCAGAAAATGTATCATGATATTGGAATGATTAAGTTTAGCATTCAAGAGAAATGGGTGATTCGACTCTGGTAACAATTTAATTTTGAAAACCTTTGCTCAGTTGTTTATGACTAACAATTTACTTTTTCTCTATTTAAGCATTTTTTAGCTATGAGTTAAGCTTGAATTTGAGTCCCGTACCTGTTTTTGCTTGGCAGTTAAAACATTTCTTAAAATTCAAAAAACGCAATGTTCAATAATCAAAATTTGCCACTTTTTCGAAGACCGGATAGGGAAAATACTGTCGTAATCCGGCAAGAGGAAACGGTTTTTTGAAGCAAAATGTTTAAGCTAACCTTGGGGAACACCATGAACTGTGTGGAACACCACCAACTGTTTCCCTTTGTTTTGAGGCCGGTTGCTTGATTAGTCAAAATAATTTTTACACTTTGGTGCTATTTTATTACAATGCAATCGTAAGTGAAATAGTTTTTAAGTAATGCTTATTCAATTTTTCTTTATCCGCAAATATTTTGGTCTGTAAATTGTTGGACTTGTTCTCAGAATTGAGAAATTTAAACTCAGGTTTCAAAGTTTAGTTTAGAGTTGAACATTTTTACTTTTCATCCTTTGAACTTCTTCTCAACAGTATTCCTTTTCTTCAGTTGATTCGTACTCTTTGTTTGTTTTCTTCAGCTGTTTTTTTTTCTAGAATAATAACCTTCATCAGTTCACGAAGGTATCATGTTTTTCTAATTAGTCGCGCCTTTCACTCGCTAATTAACGCCGCTAATTACCACCAAATCTTTGTCTTTGCCAAAATGTCTCTTTCATCAGGCCATACTAATCACTCTCGGACGATAATCGGTGTAATAACACCATCCACTTATCAATTACCCGATCCGTTAATTATTTACTAATTAGTCTCGGAGCTATTAGTAATTACTTCATTTATAACCACTTGACCTCATTAATTTTCAATTTTTGCAGCTTTTCTGTTACTTTTGGCGTTTTTACTGGCAAAATCATGAGTTAATTACTACAAATCACCATAAATCATAATCTTTGCTTTTGTTTCACTTCTTTGAAATGATTGCTTTTCCGCCCTGTCTGTTCACGAAGCTGAATTAATGATTGTAGTGGTATGAATAGTAGTGAAACTACTAATAGTAACAATAGTAGTAGTAAAAGTGGAGAAATCTGCGATGTAGAGTCTAGATGTCTAGGAGGAACAGCAGAACAGTCTGAAAAATGCGCGTTTGATGGATATTAAATTAAACATTGTTTATTTTTTAATGAGCCTTCCCTCATTTCTCTTGTCGCATTCTGCACCGATTAGCCGAACATACGCTACGTAACAAATTACTTAGTATAATAATACTATAACATACACCCCATATAAGTATGTATATGTTAGTGGTTATAGTATGTCCGAAGAATGAAAAAATTATTTCGTTATTGTAGTTTTTCTGAAAACTGTTCGCTCAAGCTTGTGGCCTGTATTTATGGATCAATGTGTATGTATAAGAGTGAGCGATAGAGAGAGAGAGAGAGAGCGATAGTTGATTTGCTGTTTTGTGTTTATGTTTGCGATCCGCAGAGTATAGTTTTGTTGTTGTTGTTTTTGGTGGTAGTGGTAGTGGTGGTTTTGTTGTGTTAGGATGTCTTTTTTACTAACAGCAATTCCCTTCTATTCCCAGCCTGTTAGGAGCCGTAGGCGTTACGGTTTGATTTGACGGACATAATCGTATAAGCATGTCTTTAAAATACAGCTATACTACTCAAGTGGTTTTTTTTCTTCTAACTGATTTATTTTCATTTTTCCTCCTATTATTTTCCTCTCTCATTCTCAATATATGCAATAATTTTTCAATAAACAGCAAAATCCCCCCTACTGTGTTTTAAACAATTGAGCACTGCCTTTTTCGACTAGAGAACTCAAAAACTCTCTCGCTTTCATTTTCAGCAGCAGCGATGTTTGCGTGTGTTTGTGTCCGCAAGACTTGTTTGTTTGCGTGTTTGTGCGTGTGGCGCGGCGGTTGCGTTTTATTGAACGATCATACCGAAAGAGCGATTGTAAAAATCGAGGCGGAAAGCACAATAAAACGTGTTTTTCCCGGCCAAAACGTCTTTATGATGCGACAATACAAAAAAGCTTTTGTATCCTCGTTCCCGTTAAACTGGCGTCTTACCGTCTCAAGAAGTCATAGAACATTGTAAATGACTTTTACATTTTTTCTTCTCTTTTGTTCTTAAGTCTCCGCCAAGACCACTACCACTTCTAAGCCCATACGCTCAGTAGCTGCCCGAAACCCCCACAAACCCCTCCCCTAAATCGCCCCACAAAACCAAGTAATCTCATTTTCGAAATCCCGTCTTAGCCCGACTTTGCCAACAAAAACATCTCTGAAGCCGATAAAGGTGTTCGTTCACGTTCAATAAGAAACAGAGATTTTTCTAATCTTTGATGCAAAACAAACAAATTCTGCTCAAAATTTTAAAGTCCTGATGTGATTTCGGTGTTTCAATTTTAATACGTCTAAAAAGAGCTTTTAGGCGATTTAGACGTTAACGTTTTATTCTGAAAATTCAAATTTCCATGAAAGAATGATAAAGGTTTAATTTCAAGTCGTATTCACAAAATGTAGGCTATGTTAACAGCCTTTTGTTGCTCATTTGACCTATTTTTTAAATAGTCTAGACAACAATGAGACCTCCCCTTTCACGGGTAAAACTGACCCGACGTCAGGAATTGATTGATGAACCCTTTTGGTGTTTGAGGGCAAACTAACCAGCACAATTTTCACCCTCGCATGATCTCGATTCAATTTGGGCTGAACCGTTTTCTAAACAAAAGATCGGGTTTGTTCTGCAAATCTTCACTAATTATGAAATTTGTTCACCCCAGTTTTTTATAGGTCAGCGCAGAGGTTTTGATTGAGTTCAAAATTTCGTTCCGAAGTTCAATTTTCCGCTCTTTGATTCGAGTTAATAGTTAACTTATAAATAGTTCAAATAACGCAAATTTTACACTTTTTTAGAAAATTTTTTTGAGAACCGCTTGAGATGCATAAAAAACTTCAATTTTAGTAGAAAGTTGGAAAAATTAGAAAAAAATTATAGATTTTGACCGGAGAAAGGAATTACTATACTAAGTAGAGCTAACTAACTAGTTAATAAACTGTGGAAATGACACATAACTTTGACATCAGGTGGAAATGCTATTTTACACTGGTGAAAAATAATAATGTAATGATTGGCTAAATTAGTGATTGATTGAAATCGACTTGCTTGATTGGCAGTTGATGAAATCTATCAAAAAACGTGAAAAAAGGGGGAATAAATTGAGGAAAATCCGTCGCTTAAAAGCTTTGAAAATTGAGAAAATATTTATTGCATGTTAAATATGGAGGGGGTTTGAAATTAGAATTTCATATATATGATAAACTTGTTTGATGTGAAATGCTGCTTATTTTTTATCCTGGATTTGTTTTGGTTATTATGAATGTAAAGTTGAGATAAAACGCAGATAATTACACCCAGCACGAGGGAGGCAGTGGGGGGAGGGGGGTTAACTGAACTGTTTTTGAGTCTATATTCCCCAATCAATCATGAATAAATGAGTCATTGACGCTGCGTGAAATCATGGAAAGTTCCCCCTAGCACCCGTTCACACGAGCATACACACGATGCTATAAAAGAGGTATTACAACACAGGGTGTGTGTGGAGTATTTTTGGGTCAAATTGGGTTATTAGATTATGTCCAAACAAAAGACATCAAGTGTCAGTAACAATTGGTCATAGCTATGCTGTTCATTCTTGTCTAGCTAGTAATGCCCCCAAACTATGGAATAATTGCCGCGCTTCGATTGTTAAATCTGTTTTTTTTTGTTATTTTTGGGACTGGCTTTGAAAGATGTCTCGCTGAGTTTATGTGATAAAAATGGGAACAAAGTAATTTATCACTTAATGACTTGCTCAGATTATTGGGAAAAATTAGGGAAAAAATGAGGTAACGTTGACTCACCGAAAAAAGTATCTTAGAATTTTTACTAAATCCAAATTATAAGTCAGGTCTGAGCAATCTCAAAAAAAAAAAACGAATCGAAAATTGAAAAATTTTAAATGCAGAAGATTTTGCGAGTTTATTAACAATGTAAAAATTTTTTGCAAGTCTTTTTTGAGAAATGTGTTAGGAAGGGGAGGGGAGGGGAGGGGTAAATTTGGGCAAAATGTTGCAACTATTCATTGTGTTGTTTTGTTTTGTTTTCAGCCCTGACACGTGAAGAGTTAGTGGCCCCTGATGGTGAACTACTAATGAAGGAGTGTTACTGTTCAGTCTATGCAGGAGTCACAAATGAGAAGAGATCCAGGGTCGCCACCATACGCATTGCCAGTAAGTTCGCCCGCTTCCTTTCACGCGATTCCCTTACCCCCCCCCCCCCCCCACTCCATGTTTTAACATCATATATTGTCAACTGTATATCGTTTCACTCCAAAACCCTACGAATCTTGAATTAATTTTGAGTAATAATCTCTAAACTCTCTTTTACCCGCAGCCGACGTATACCCCATTTTAAGCATTAATTGTAACAATTATATAAGGAATTATAATTGTGGTGAAATGATAGAGGGGTGAAGTAATCGGGGCTAAATGATAGAGGGTGGAGCTATTACGGGATGATTAATATGAAATGGAAGAGTTCCATAAACTTAAGTTCTTCACAAAAAAGTTACCACATAAGGGGCGGGACAGAACATAACCCGCCGTTGACCTTGACCTTAATCGTTGGTGCCTTGACGTCTGAAGTTTGCCACTGGTACAATATTATGAATGAGCAATTAAACGCCTTCAACTACACACTGTCACTTATACAGTTTTCCAAAATGGGGGCCATTGGCGTTGTGATTATTCACCAATTTAACCGGGTCATGAAAACGAAACAGCCTGTATTAAACACACGTTTTCTAGGAGCGGCAAAGTACTGTATCTAAATGTATGACACCATTGGCGAAAAGTTTCACAACTATTAGACTATGTTACTAAAAACGCAACCTTGTTCAACTTTTAAACGCAAAAATTGGTCAATGTGAACGAAAATAAACAACTAAACTGAACATAAATTACCAAATGTTAAAATGCACTGAAAAATAGTGCAAGTTCCGGTTCTGCCCCCCCCCCCCAAAAAAAAATATATATTTCAGTACGCTTTTATGTAAACAAACTATTATGTATTTCTGCGCCAATAATGGTTAGCGTCACAACCTATGCAAAAAAGTTTCATTAACAAAAATTAATGTTTTGTACCGATTGTTTACCGATAAATGCACAAAAAAGTCATTAATGATTCTTTGAGCTTTGTTTTGTCTAGGCATATTTTTAAAACTATAAAGTATATATTGCTTTTTTAAAACTTTGTTCTGGGTCACCCATAATTGTGATAAGCTCTGGTGAACAAATCAGAACTATGCATGTCACCTAAACAACGATTTCTCCCACCTATATACCTCTTAAAAGACAATTTTTCAATTATGGTCTCATTTTTGTACAATTTGTACATCAATTCTCCTTTCTTGTAACTTGTACAAGTTTTTGCTCTTAGGCACTGTTGACATAATTCAAGCGCTCTCTTCGCCAATAAAAGTGTACTTTCTATGACTCCCTTTCGATAGTATCTGTTCAATTTGACTTGACACAAGTTGAAAAGCAGTTTGTTTAGTTTCACTCGCAGCTTTTGTTTTCTTTTTCGCCCCGCCTTTCGAAACTCCGCCTTGAGGTGACAAGTTAGTACCGTCGGTTAGAAGTTATCATTATCATAACTACTACTGGTATTGTTAGTTATTACAAAAGTAAAACATAAGTTCTGAAACATCAAGTTGTATGATGAACATACTAAACACCGTTTTGTAACAATTTAAAATCTTGTGTTAAAGAGAGTGTTTGTATGTATTAAACTATGGCCATAGTCAAAGTTAATGAAAAAACTTTATGCTAAAAAGATGTTCACGCACAAAATACGAATACTGTTATGATAAATGTATGCTTTAAAAATATGCATCATCTTTCTTGCTAAAATTACTTACTCGACAACGTGTAACTTGCCATTTAAATAAATACTTGAACTACGTTTATAGTAGTTGTCATATTTTCTGAAAAAATCTCTTGCTGTTAAAAAATCTCGCGTTCAAACTAATGAATTATATTCTACAAGACTAAAACTACGCTCCAATTATAAAGCGCAAAAACATTTTCTTCACTTTTTGTCATCTTTTTTATTGTAAAAAAGTTTTCAGTTTTTACAAAAAGCATGTGTAACTAGAAATTATTTTTCTCGATTTTTTCACCTATAATTTTTCTTGTATAAAATGTAATTTTTCTGCTTTTACCTATAATTTTGTTTGTAGAAAATGTATTTTTGTAAATATAAAACTAAAAGTTGAACTACGTGTTTGATTATTATGTAATTACATTACAATTGAACATAACTTCGCCGGCCTATATTTTGTTCATAATGTTTACAATTCTGGTTAAGCTTCGCTGCTTTTTGCTTTGTAGATTGTGTTCTTTGGCCAGTTATTAAAGCTCAAAATAAAAATCAGTATTAGAAAGATGCGCTTTTATATTTTCTACATTTTTCGTCTTTTCTTGTTTTCTTCGACTAACTGCAGAGCTAGCGATGAAAAATTTGGTGTAGTTTGAGTTATGAGTTTGCGTTTTATTTATAATTGGAATTTTTCTGTTGCTGCTTTTCAAACTCAAAAAGTACTTTTTTGTGACAATTAATTTGTCGTTGTGCGGCCAACATGTGTTTTAATTGTATTACTCTTGTAATTACATGTGTAATTGCAAATATAATTGCTCTTTTTAATTTTCTTATTGATAAAACCACATGCTCTACTGGTGCGCGCAGTGAAACGTCGGTAGCTCACCAAGAAAAAGTAAAAAGCGATTCGAAAAATTAAATTGATGGTCTTTTTCTTCCGGCGTTTTGCGGTCGTGTGCCAAAATTGCTGTTTCTTCAACTATGCCAGCACCTAAGGCCAAGTTTTAATCAATTTATGAAACCATCTTTTTTGGCATTTATGACTCCGATGTACGCATATATCTTACATCTTTTGTAATAAAAGTATAAAATGTTAATAAAAGTATAAAGTATAAAAAAGATTTTCATAGCATGTTACTTTTTGTAAGTTATGGTATAGTCCGAACCAAATTCATGTTTTACAGTTGTTTAAATATATGTATGTGAATGGTTTTTGTTGTTATTGAGACAGATACTATTAAACTTTTGGAAAACATGAAAAGTTGCTTGTTGGTATCGCTTGAGCGACAATTAAAGAGATTTAAGAGTTGTTTTTAATTAGTTAAATCTTGTTTTCAACCAAAGAGCCCCTTTGAAAGAATACCTGAGGGCGATTCCCTCCGGTTATAAGTTGGTTATAAACCAATTACCTTGTTGTTCAGCTAATTATGTCGTGCGTAATCAGTAATTGCTCTCCTGTTTATAACTTGTAATGACTAGATATATGCTGCTCATCAATTTAACCACCTGAAAACGAAGTCGTAAAATTAGTAATAAAAATATCGCTTTTTAACATCCCGAGAACAAAAAATCTCTATTAATTTATAATGAGTTTTGTTCTATGTCCACAAAAAAAATGGGGAAAATGGAACGAGTTAAAAATTTCAGTTTTTAAATAATGCTTGATATGTTTAACTCTTTTCGGGGTACATTTTCGGCCATGAGTTGAGTCTGTATAAAACGATCTTGACAATGTCAATAGTTGAAATATCATTTAAATTTCTATTTTTTTGTGGGCTAATTGAAAAAAATTTAAAAAAAAATTACAAGACGTCCATTTCAACAAAAACGGAGAATCGTCAAATAATATTATTTGGTGTAATTTGTCGGCAAAATGTTGAATTTCCAATTGCTGAGTTCATTTATAACAATTTTAATGATTGACTTTTGATTACAGGTCTTAAAAAAGAATTCCTCTCCGACCCAATATCCAAACGCGTCGAGGTGGGCAAACCAGTAGAACTCCAATGCCGACCCCCAGAGGGCGAACCTCTGCCAGAAGTGTACTGGCTAAAAGACGGGATCCCTCTCAACCAGAAGGTGTCCTCTTCATCCGGATCCAGGTTCTTGATTGGAGAGCAATATCCCACTTTGATGATAACAGAGGCGACTTTTGCAGATACTGGGGAGTACATTTGTGTGGCTAAAAATGTGTTCACGCAACGTGAATCGTATCCTGCGAAGTTGGACGTTTTTGGTAAGTTCTCCATTTATGAAGATTATCAGTTTATAGAAATACAGGTTACATGAGAATTTACCCAAAGCCAAAATACCCAATTTTTGTCCTTTGATATTTTTGTCGAATATTCTGATTACAAATTAGCAGTTGGTTTTTCAGGCTGGTTTTATCATACTTTGGTGAATAATTTGATCCCTTTTCGGTGGGGTAATTTGCAATATTGGGTATTTTGGCATTGGGTATTTTATCCTGACAACACAAATACAAAATTTTACTATGGCTTATATCTACAGAGAAATTTACATTTACTTAACTGCTATTCTTAGTTTATACTTTTTTGCTATGTGTGCAAAAAGAACCTTGCAGTTTGTAAATCATGCTTAGTTCATTCATCATTCTTGTCCTTCTAAATTAATTGGTTAGCATCAAAAATGCCGATTATCATGTACAAATTTATCTCAAATTTGAAAAATTAATAAAACGTTACGTCATTTTTCGCAATCTGCACAAAAAGCGGAAATTAGGGAACAAGATTTTCGTGACTTTTAACCCTTTAAGTCACCTTTTCACCTGTTTTATATTTTTTTCCCTCATAAATTGATATTCGAAACAATAAAACTACCTTGAGACATTTTTACAATCCCTAAAAGTTACTTCACACCTGTAATTTGACACATTAGGGGGTGACTTTTATCTTCACATATCCATATTTGAATAAATAAAAAGATCACCTTGAAAATGGCTCACTTAAAATTAAGTGATGTTAAGTCAACGTCCCGAATGCAATAAAGAGATTTGTTGTCTAAAAACATTTCTAAACATTATCAAAATGTCAGTGACCCGAATTTTATCTTGTTCTAAATTGAGTAAATAATGACCAGCTCTTGAAATTGAATTTTAACAAGACATTTTTTCGATTTGCGAGTGCTTGTTAGTTGAAAAGAACAATTTATTTTTATTTCCCAAATGCATCACTCTTCTAAAAATCAACAATGGATTTTCCTGTTTTTATTGGTTTTCTTCTTGTTTATAAAAGCTAGTTGGAGGGATAACATATTTATAGTATCGCGTTAAATTTTTGTGTAAATAGTTGAATTTATTGTCTGTTTAGGAGCGTTCTTTTCTGCTTTTTATAACAGCCTTTTCAATGCGTTTTGTGTAGTTTGGATATTGAAGTATGGGAATGGTTGGTTGGGGAGGAGGGGAGGGGGGGGGTTCGGGGGTTGGGAAATGATGCGTTACAGAATGATAGTTGTCAGATATCTAAGGATAAGGAACGATTCCAAAATGAAAAGTTGACATTCAAGTTGACGTTTATATGGCAAATATCCCTTAATACTGATAACTAATACTATCACTGCTCAAAAATACTTCAATCTCAAACCTAAGCTAACTATGTTTTTTGCTTCACGTTTTCTTCATGATTTTTTAAATGATGTTTTAAACATTCACATTTTTCTTCGAATGATCACAAACAAAAACAATATGTTCCATTTTTTTGTCGACTCTAAGCTACTATCTTGATTCAGTAATAATGAATCTTAGCGTTCTTAGCACCCCCGAGGGTTAAGGGGTGGTGGTGGCGCTGGTGGTGATTGGGGAGGGGGGGGGGGGTGTCGAGTCCCAAGGCTTGTCTGTTTGAATAAGGGTGGACTCGTGAAATAGCTCAGCAATATACCCCTTTCGGACAAATTCTTCTAGCCATAATCAAAAATGTCACTTTGAAAAATGGGATTGCGCCTAGATATGTTCAGATTCTATTATCGATTGATTCATCAATTTTGATAAGCCCGTTGTGCGAATTAAACTCATAAATGTTTAGCTTATTTCTTCAGTTCTGCTTTTAAATTTGGAAGAGATAAGATTGAAACTGAGCTGGGCTTGTCCTCGTAAATAAAACTGGGCTCTACTGTGTGACTTATTCCCAAAGCATTAAAGGCAAGCCCGAGGCTACCCATAAACTCTTGAAAGTAAATAGGATACAGTTAATTACAAACGAAACCAGTTAATAAAAGCGACAATAATTGTCTCAGGTTACTAAGGCTAATGTGGCGTTTTGATCTCTGATACTTTTCCATAAGAACTTGAAATTACAGATTTTTAGCAAAAGATAGGAATGATTTATTACGGGAAGAAACTTTGCAAAATGCCCTTGCATAAAAGAATTCAAGTCTTGATTAACTTTTCCCTACCCATGAATTCGAAATTTTCATCTTGAGAACTTTGATCAGATTTCGTGAAAATTTAAACCCGTGTATACTTAAATATGAGAAAACTTAAACATTCCTATATGGTCCTTTTTTAAGACCAGACCACTAATAACCAGCTAACGAAATTAATAAAAAATACGCAGAAATTCAGCATAAAATTTATCAAATTTACATAGTTCGAGCAATTATGGGGTGCATAAGATTTGCAGATTAAATTCTTTTAAATTACGTTGAAATTTTAATTCTAATGTCTGATTCTAATCACAGGTCGGAATTAAGTACTGAATAAATTTCCTCTAGTGGTCAAAGTTTTGACAATCCGTTGAAATCCAGCTTAGATCAGGTTTGAATCGCTGTGATCAGGCTGCGATCTCAGCATATCACAATGAACAAGATACTTTTCATACCCCGTTCACACTTAACGTCTGAAACCTTACCAACCTCTGAGACCGGTACCTGCAACTTAACAAAATACCAGTTCTAGATTAGATTGAAAGTTGCAACTTGGTTAGAAAGCTGTATACGTGCGTACCACTAAGTGACCGGACAATAGATCGAAAGGACAACAGGTCGAAAACAGAAAAACTGGGACAGCATTTCCAAAATTAAACTTTATTCTTATTTACTATATAATTGAGCTATATATTGCAAGCTTTAATACCGTAGTAGCGCAATTGGCCATGAATGGCGGGCCATGGCCATGCCTTAGTGGCCCATGGGACTTGATATGAATCAAAATCGATCATATTATCCGCACACATTAGCATTTGTCAATGAAAATTTGAAGTTTTAATTTTCAATAGATTGTCCCAATTTTTGCATTCGATCAATGGTCCTTTCGATCTATGGTCCTAGCCCCGTATTACTAGTGTGTATGTTGTAGAATGTTTGAATACGAAGGTTACGTTAATTACAGAGCAGGTATATTTATGTAAAAAGTCACAGCATAAATGTCATAAAGTTGGTAACTATCATGCTGCTTACGTAAATGTGGCAAATTTCGAATTAACAAAACAGGACAGCACAAATCAACTATTACCAAAAAGAACTAGTATAACTTAAAGAAGCCAATACTTTATTTATACTTTTATTCTCTTATTCCGTCTAAATGTAACAACTATATTCCCATGTTCTAGTAAATCTAAACGCTGTCTGAGAATCGAAGGAAAAGTCTACTCCTAGGATCATAAATTGGAAACAAACCTGCGGTCCGGTTAATTAATTTTTACTAATTTAATCTGATATATTATGAGTTTGTAGTTAAGTCTGTGCTGGTTTAAAACAACCTTAAAGTCTGGTCGCAACTTAGGTTGCTGGATTGTTCTGGTCATTCTTTTCATGTGTATAATGAAACAGAAATTAGTCCTCTATTTTTTAATTATGACCATTTATTCGAAAATTTAAAAATGAAAATGTGAGAAAATTCTGAGGTTAAATTTGGTGATCTTAAGCGTAAAAATTTCTTAAGCTAAATCAAACTGAAGTTTTCGACAAAACTTTAAATGTGTTTGACCTCGCAAATTTTGAAACGCTGAAATCATCAAATTGACAAAAACTATTATTCGAAAAAAGAAACAGAAAAAGTGACTTCTGAGAAAAATTTGCATTCAAAAATATTAAAAGCTTACTGTCCAGAGTGGGATTCGAACCCGGACCCTGTGTTTCAGAAAACGGCGGCTGGTCATCTTGGTCTAAATGGAGTGAATGCAGCAGTGAGTGTGGAAAAGGAACCCTGACGAGAACTAGATCCTGTACGAACCCAATTCCCGTCAATGGGTCACCATGTGTGGGCAAATCGAACGAGACCGCGGATTGTACGATTGTCTGCCAGGGTTGGTTAAAACTCCATTCAAACATTTTCAACTGTTAGCAAGCATTAAATCTCAACTAAAAACTACATTAAGTTTTTTAAATTTCAGAAGATACAATCATTAAGCTACAAAAATTAAACGGTTTGAGTGAATTATTGCAAATTATACGCAATTTTTGTAATTTGGTTCATGAAGATTGCATTTTTGAGAACTTGTCAAATTGCGATTAAAATGTTGACTCTTGCCGAGTTATCAAAAATTAATTAATTTTGGCGTAACTAGATGTCAAATTTTTAACTCCAGATGGTAGTTTGGTATCATTCTTATTTATCATTAAACTACCAATCAAGAATTTTTTTTAAAAAAAAACGCAAAAATGTATCAAAAAATTAAAATTTATCATCATTTGTGACATAGTAGCCAGTATGAAGCGAGAAAATCTTGTATAGATCTATCACTAACTCATGCCGGTGTAATTGTGGGACTAACTAACTAAACATCAAGGAAGAAAGAATTTGTGGGAGTCTCAAAAGGGGCTTTGTGTTTGATGTCCTGGGGTCATAAACCACCACAAGAACAAGTTTCCTCTGAATAATTTATCAAGGGACTCCAAAAACTGCAGCTGTCTAAAATATTTCTTCCCATCACAGACCAACAGTCGCGTTCTCTCATAAAAGACAGCCGCCCTGCATGATTTGTTCAGCCTACCTTTAAAGCAATTTTTCTGTTGATTTGTAAATTTATGCTTTTTAGTTGACGTTTATCAAGAAATCAAACGTTATTAGAAAGACGTCAGCCATTTTACCAATTTCAAACATTTCGATCCCAATAAACAGAAACGCTATAATCTGTCAATTCTAATAAACTTCAAATCATGAACAAAATTGTCTTCACCTTTTTTAAACTTTTGGAAAAATAAAAATTTTTGCTCAGAGAAATCATAGAATTTTGCGAAATTTTATTAGATTTAATACAGTTTGTTGCATTTTTGGGTATTTCAATTTTTTGGTTAAAATGGCAAAACCAGTGCGTAATGTATGTAGATTTTAGTTAGGATTTTAGAGTTTAAGAGGATATTTTCAGGAACAAAGCGGGGATTGTTTTAATCTAAAAATGGAAGCTCTTGCATCTGATATTTGTATAGACGCACAGGTTATATGCTGCGCTCTTTTTCACTTTTCTACGTTCTGTGTTGGCGTAATAGATTTAGAATTAAGAGGATATAAATTGCGATTTAAGCAAATCTTTTTTGTCTTAGATCAAAATGCAGGCGCCTTATAGTCTAGAGAGCTATTTATCCTTTTCATACTTTATGACATACTCTCGTTTCCCCTTCCAAATTTACCCCCCTCCCCCACTCCACGCCTTTCCATATCTGCTGGCTCGAATGAAAAACCGAAATCTCATTTTTGTATTATTTGTTTTGTTTTGCTCTGGTGGAAAAGCGTAGTATAACAGCAGCAGTCGTGCATGTGTGCCAATGTAGTCTAAATTATAGTCGCGAGGAATAACACACGTTTTCCTTGGTTTTACAAGCAAACTTAGCAGGTGAACATTTTTAAAAATTCAATTGAACAAAAAATCTTTTCATACGCGCAGTTGTAAAAGGCACTTGGATGTTGTTGTTATTGACCGAGATTTCAAATTTGTTTTCTTTTCTTTTCCCCCACAAACAAAGTGAACAGAACCAAAATAAACACAATTTTTTCTCCCCCTATTTTTTCAGCCAGCTATATCTCTCCCTCCTTCTGTCTCTCTTTCTCGCTTGATATAGGCCTGGTTTTGAATTGTTTCAGCTGAACAAAAGAAAGTAAAAAAGTACAACTAATTAAAGATTGAAGCTCTTGAAATTTAATGTGAAATGAAAAAAAAAACGTAGGAAAATTTATTTGCAAATTTGGAAACAATTTCATCATTCACTGCTGAATGATTTTCAGGTCTTTGACTTTTTAGGATTTTGGATCTCAAAATTGAAACTTTAGATCTTGATCTTTGAAGCGTTTTTAAGTTGATTATAGAAATTTTGAGGCTAATAGTGTTTATTCCGCTGCATTTAACGGAGCTTAACCAGTTAGATAAGACACCCTTTATAATAACATGACTGTTAAATGTAAACTTGTAACAAGAATCAACTTGTCTTCAAACGGCAGTCAATTTCAAAGTTGGAGGATTAAGTTAATTAAAGAAGGCTTTTCAAAACCGTTTAATTTCCATACCCCGCTGTTTCGATTATTAATAAAGCCTGACTAACTTGTCATTTTACAAATTTAACCCAACAACCCCCGACCTCACCATTTTCCCCTCAGGGTAACACTGCCCGCTGATTTCCAATATCACGACTCCAGAAACAAACCCTACTTATCTTCCATTTGTGCTCAGAAACTCATAAAGACGTTCAGATTAGGTTCTAAGATCAATATTATTTTGGAGCCAACTTGTAGATAAAAATCGTTCAAATTATGCGCTCCGTTTTATTATAGGCGAACTAATAAAGAGATAAAGCATGCTTCCTAACCGCTTATCTTAGCACAGCTTTTCTAAGTTTGTCTCGAAGATTTATAAAGCTGAGGTTTTAAATTTAGTTGAAGTAAAAAGTAACATAATGGTTTGTATTTTGTTTCAATATTAATTTTTTCGACACATTTCAAATAAAAATTATGAGTTATATTTTCTCCAGGCGAGACGGGATGTTTATCTAGCAGGATTCTTGATTTTTAAAAAATGGTTCTATTTATGATCTTTTAAGAAAATCGAATAGGTTTTTTTTTATAAAATAGGGCTTCGCCTTGAAAACGGAGGTTAACAATAATTTGTGAGCATTTCATTTGCAATATTGTATCTTTAAATATGTGCTTTATTTTTAATTGTCAGTAAATTCTAGTAAAAATGTATCCAAGCTGTTGCCTCCCCTTTACGCCGAGATGAAAAGAAAAATACCGGAATAAATGTATTGCAATTGCTTGTGACATTTGCAGCTCAAAATGCTCACATTCATTCATTAAAAACAATTTTGTCACTCTCGAAAAAAAACGCGACAAAGTCTTTGAAGTCCCATTATAAACCTAGAAATCTTAGAATATATTTAAAACAGACTTCATTCTGTTATTGTTAAAATGATTCACTGATACGAAATTTGACTGGAAAAAAAGGATAGGTTATAAATAGTTTTTTTTGGGACTTAATAAATTAAATTTTTGCTGTGAATCATAATTATAAGATTTGGTTCTATGAAAATTAGAAAAGAAAATGCAATTTAAAAAATCTAAGAACAGGTTAGTTTGATCTTTTTAGTGAGTCATTTATGAAGACATTTAGTTGTAAAAAACAGATCAATTTTTATTGATGCGAAAAAGATGGAATTGGGGAGCAATTACAAGTTGTGGCGCTGTTTTAGTGCCAGTTCTAAATCATTAATAGCATCGGCTTCTTATCATAAAAGGACAGCAAGCGATTACAATCAAAAGACAGTATTGGGGCGATTTATTGAATTTCCCAATTATTTCACGCACAGTGCATAGCCCTATTCCCCGGGGGGACTTTGGGGGGATAATCGGTGTATCTTTTAGTTAGATGCTTTTTAAATGAAATTGTGCTATAACAAGCAGCATTTTATAATAGACCATCTAAACACGTGTAAGGGGTATCAGGTTATGATGCATGTTAGCCTTAGGGTACTAAGTGTTACCGAGTAACAGAAAAGTGGGTAAAAATCAATACAGCTTGGGCTTCTTTTTAATCAACGATTAATCCCTTCGCCTAAATCTCTTCAAAGACGATTTTCTTGATGCAATCCTCAGTTCCTCTTTTTTATTACTTCAAAAGTTAAAGTTTTCCACTTTTTAATACTTATTTTTAGCTTTTAAAAGTACATTAGACTATGAACTAAAGTTTAAACAAGATCCAGCATTGGATATGTTCTTTAAGTCAATGTTTATCTAATAAACGACTCAAGTTATTTAACTCTTAGTTTAACAGATGTACAAATAATTTTCTAATTTCACAGTATTTGTTTTGTTTAAGTTTTTTGTTTGAGATATTTTTCAACCGTTAAAAGGCCAATTTCATATCTTGTGAAATTACGAGTCAATTTTTAACTTAAGGTTTTTCGCTTTATTAGATATAAGATATCGGCTTAAGCGTAAAATTACAAAATTTCAAACTTTATTAAAAGTCAACATACAAATGTACTGAAAGTTCAAAATGCGGGAAAAAAACCTCGTTTTAAAAAAAAAATTTTTTTTTGACGTAATTGCAAATCCATTAAGGTATTGCTTTTCCTATTTTGGGGAAATAACTGCGTATAATCATAGGGATAAAAAGGCTGTTTTGGGTATCATTTTCCATGATTAATCACCACTTTTAGCCCTAATTAGAATACAGGTATCTCTTCACAGATTAAACTGAGAGAAGGGCTTTGTATGGGGGGGGGGGGGGGGGGGGGGGTTGGTTAGGTTAAGGGTTTAAGTGAGAGCAAATGTACGAAAATGTACGCAAGAAGAGGGGCTAGAATTACGTACTTGTTTATGGATTATTCACGTGGAAAACGAGGACAATATGCAAAAAATGACACTTGTGAAATGGAAAATGAACTCAAAGTGTTAGATTTTTTACAAAATTTGCGTAATTTGAAATATAATATCACTCATATCATTTTCTTTGATATAAGATCTGTATTAGTCATCATATTATAAAAAATGTCAAAATAGTCGTTTAAGCTACCACAAAATATAGCTGGAAAATAGGAACGAAGTTCACTTTTTTTTGTCTGATCGCCGTTTGATGTTCTGAATTGTTAAAATTTCAGGAGACAAAGATTTTTTTGTATTTGTTTTTCAGTCCTCATTAGCTAATGACATCCTATTTTTTCCTTCAAAAAACTGATCTTTTATTTTGCTAACAAAAATTGCATCCTATTAAACATCTTACGTCAATAAAAAGTCATTATT
>NC_134481.1:47751439-47855992 GCF_964194025.1 Convolutriloba macropyga | reverse complement strand
AGTCGTTTAAGCTACCACAAAATATAGCTGGAAAATAGGAACGAAGTTCACTTTTTTTTTGTCTGATGGCCGTTTTGATGTTCTTGAATTGTTTAAATTTCAGGAGACAAAGATTTTTGTTGTATTTGTTTTTTCAGTCCTCGTTAGCTAATGACATCCTATTTTTTTCCTTTAAAAAACTGATCTTTTATTTTGCTAACAAAAATTGCATCCTATTAAACATCTTACGTCAATAAAAAGTCATTATTTTGTTCAATTAAGCAAAAATTTGGTGGATTTAAGAGTTCTTTAGGCCGATGATTGTGCCTTTATTGTTTTTTTCATCAGGTGAAGATATTTAACAAACATTTTAGTAGCTCAATTTTTGAGGCCGTTGACTTTTGTTACAATTGTTTTATAAGTTCATTTTGCAATTTTAATCATCTTTTATATAAGTGTGTTTTGAGAGCACGTTTCCTACATACGAAATAATAACTAGCAAGTTTATGGCTTGAAATCAGGTCAAGTTAATAAACATTATAACCATTTAGTGGTAAAATGACTAAAATGCTCTTTTGAATGCACAGTTTGTGTTTAAATTGCTTCGATTTTTAAAACTAATAAAAATTTTCCATTGAGTTGAGATTTGGTTATGGTTGATAGTTATTAGTTGTGACAAATAACACGCCAGCATGGTTACGCTTGCGATTTGGTGAAAATATAGTCGGGGCCAATTAATTTTTAGACGGACAGAAATCTAACAAGCGTTTAACAACACAATTTTCTTCAACTTGCTTACTTGAATTTTTAGTATTTCCAACTTTAAAAAAATATGAAAACATCTCTATTTGAGACACATTGGTTTGCTGGTAATGGTATATAATCACGCCACCAGCCCCCCCCCCCCCCCCCCCCAAGAAATTTAGCCTCGCCGCCCCAATTCTGCAGAGGTATACGTTATATGACCACTAAGCTTGTGTGAGGGGGGCTATAAAGGGTAAGACCGCTTTTTTGTTTATTGTTGTTTTGTTTATTTATTGTTTGTTGTTGTTGCAGATACTGGCAGTGAGGATGGGTGGGGCGAGTGGGGACCCTGGAGTCCTTGTAGCCAGAAGTGTTCACAAGTGAGGCACCGTGACTGTGCTGTATCTCCGGCTGTGATGGCCAAGACCAGTGGAGTCGCGGGAGCACAGCTACCATGTCAAGGTCAGCTATTGTTCTAGTTTACAATTTTTGCTGTTTTAAGAATTAAAGTGATCTTGGTTCTGTTCAACAAGGGGGTGTCATTTACAAAATCACAAATTTACAAGCATAATTTAAAAGTCAAAATGTCAATCGCAGACATCGAGTGTTATTCATCTTTATTCATTTCTACATTCAATCAGGATATATCAAAAAATTTTAATTTATTGTCACTGGAAATTTTGCTGACATAACTCTTCATGTTCTATGTACGGAAAAATTTTTAGAGTTTCTTTCAGTTTTTGTCAATCCAGAGCTACTGTCGGATTCGTCTTAAATATTTTGGTGATTTTTCCAACTGTTGGACTTAAATAAGTAGAATCCATTGCTAAGAATAAATTGTCGGCATAAAATTTTACATCTGGTTCAGAGAATTTAGAACATTGCAGAATTGAATTATGGACTTTGGCACAAAAAATTCAGAAAAGCCTTTAAAAGCCAATTTTCATACAAAAGAGCCTTTTTAGTTTTTCTATTTTTTATTTGGTTTGAGGACGAGATAATTTGAATTTTTTGCCCATTTAAATGGTGCACGTTTTAGCTGTATATTACATTTTTTTTTTCAAAAAAAAACCCCCTCGAATAAGAGCAAGCCCGCCACCTTATATGATAATCGTTCAATTTGTAGTAGTGATTTGAGTTGGGATAATTGTTCATGTTCTAGGCCAAGCAATGCACCAGCGAAACTGTTCAGGGGACTATTGCACTTTCATCAGTCTGGGAACTGCGCCTCCTTACAGACGACAACCCACACAACCTGTACAAGGTAACATATATAATCATTCATTCTGTCCTTCAATTTTACTCCAAAGTCATACCCATTCAAAAACTAAAGCCAAAAGGCACTGGGGCCTGAAACCGAATAGATCCAAGTGACAAAAAAATTTCCGTTTGTGACACCCCCCCCCCCCCCCCCCCCCCATTTACACACGTGCTGTTGCATAGTGAATACTTATGTAAAAATATGGCATTAAAATTGTATTATTGACAAGCCCTCCCCCTCCCCCTGGTACGTTTACGTTATGCTCTCCAGTTAAAAATGTTTACCGTCATATATTAAATCATAAATCATTATGTGATATATTTTATCAAGTGCCTTTAAGGGGGTGGGGTGCAAATAGTATGTACCCACGAAGTCGGGGGTCACAAATTGAAATTGAAAATATTACGATTTTGATGTAATTATGACAATGGATCTAACGATTGTCGGTCGAGTTTACATCAATTTGCGTCGTTCCAATCTTTCCTTTCGCAAAAATCTCATAAAAAATGCAGTGCTCTCTCGTTAGAGCCTTATAGCATGGCTAGGTGTACGTGCAGTGTTTTATTGCGTGTGTTTGTTTGAATGGGTGAAAATGAGTTCTCTGTGTGTGGGTCTCTAGGTTCTGGCTCCGCTATCTGTCAACAGTCCCAATCAGGTCCTGTCACTTCCTATTTACCCCTGCCATCCAGCCCTAATTGCATTTAACCCCCGGCTTACCACCCTCCCTCTTTCTACCCCTCTACCTCCCCCGTGCAAACCCCTTCGCCTCAGACCCCAAAACCCTCTCTTATTCAAATACCATCTAACCCCCCTCTTTTCCCATTCCAGCCAACCCCGTCAGCTAACTACCCCTTAGCTTGTCATTGGTTCAACCTCAATGTTCAAAGTTTCGATTCTTTCCCGTTCCAAACCATTTTTGCCCCCATTTTAAAAAAAAAAAACTTTTCACCCCCCCCCCTCCCTTCCTATGTTCAAACTGACAGCTGATCAAACGGATGTTAAGCAGAAGTGACAGCTGTAATAGCTTTTGCTGACTGACATGAGAGAAATGCAACATTTCAGTTTCATTTTTTTTCAAGTTTTTATGAAACATCAGAGCTGTAATACGGCAATAAAGATCATTGCACTACCGGACAAATTTGAGACTATTTTTTGTCAACTTTTTTGACTTGATATTTTTGATGAACAAATGTGAATCATCATAGACGAAAAAAAAATTGTAGACCAAAAAATTTTTCAATTCTGCCAGACATTTATTTCTCTAAAATTAGAAAAATTAATAAAAAACCTTTTGTGACGTACATGTTAAGTTCTTTGTTCTGTTATTCAACCAGCTTGTCATAACAGTAGCGCTAATATTTCTTCGATTAAGATACTAATTCCATTATAGTTAAAAGAGATGTATTATTATATAAAATTATATACTTTTTGTCTGAACAAATGACTTGAAATCTGGTAATTTTGATTTTTTTTGTCTTCCTTTTTTGTCTATATTTCTTTGGCAGCTGATTTTGAGCTGGATTTCAGAGAAAATATTTTTATATATTAGCTTTTCTCTATCTTCCCTATCAATATTCCATGTTAACTGCAGACGATCTGTATTGCAAATCAAACTGAATTTTTTGGCTTTTTTTTCACTTTTTTGGTGTCTTTTTATTTTCCCTGCAATTGATTTTGAGCTGTATTTCAGATCAATTGTTCTTGATTTCATTTCTGTTTTCTCTCTCTCTCTCTCTCTCTCTCTCTCTCTCTCTCTTCTTCGCTCGTTTTTTCTTCACAATACTTGATCTCTACTTCTTATTTTTTCTCTTTTTTTTCTCTCCTTTTGTCTTTGAATTATTTCTTCAGTACAGTTGTCTATTTTCAACTGCTGCGTGGTCTGATTTGTTTGTCAGTGGTCCTGGGACTCCCCTCTGTTCACGTGCGTCTCTGTCCTTTTATTCCTCCCAGCTAGACTCCAGTCATTCCAAATTCACAAAAATCTAATCACTATCATTTATCTCCAACTCTGCTTTAATTTATATCGATCAATGCTTTGCTTAACTTACTTAAAATGCTTATCTAATGAGATATGGTTAAATGGAGTTAAATACAGCTTTTGTAGTTAACAATGAATTGTACTAAGTATATTTTTAGTGTTGTTAGTTTTTGTGGCTTGTGACGAAAAGACTATGCGAAAAAAATTTTGCAATAATATTGATGTTTTGTAACATCTGATGCGTCTGAACGATTTTTAATACCAAAATGGTACTCCAAAATTTATGCAAAATCTATTGCTAAGGAATCACAATCTGAAACAAAATTGACTAAACCATAACGAAAAACTTGAAAAAATGCGATAAATTTATGTTCATAAGGATTTCTTGAGTGAAACACGAATTAAATGAATGATTATAGAGTACTGGCCTCTTGTGCTAAAAAATTGAAAAACCATCAATTGTAAATTCTTCGCAACATACGGTTGGCCTAACCTGACATAGCGAGCTGTACTTGTTCAAAAATAGCTAGGGTAGAAAGATGAAGCTCTAAGGAAAAAAACAAGAAAACGGGTTATAATAAATTCCCAAGTTTGTGATAGATGAAGACCATTTGATGTAACGGGTAGCACACTAGGGTCGCAAGTGAGATATGCTGGTTCGAATTCAGTACTGGTCCATTTTCACTGTATTTTTTCCTGCTTAGATCCACGAACAGGTTACGAGCCCAGACCCTAATCTGCGAGCTTAACCTCTAAGCAGAGAAAAAAGTAAAAAAAAAACTGGGAAAACGGAGATGCTCAATCCAGTACTGGTCAATTTTCTCATAAGTTGTTCCTGGTTGGAACCCATTATTTAATTAACATCTTCCTTTTTCTGTTTCAGAATCGAACCTGGCTCTGTACTTTGGGCTCATAACTATAGTTGGGCTGTTCATCATAGTGGTGTTGGTAATAGTGTTCTTCATTCAGAGACGGAGCAAGTATGGTCTCATTTGTGGCCATAGTGGCCCTCAGCCTGTTAGCTACATGAGCCACGAACCATACCACGCAGAGGCTATGGCTCTTTCGGCTGGAAAATACAGAGAAGGTATAATTACAATTATTTTTTAATTGACTTGCTACCCGGCTTACGGTGTGAATTTCTTGAATAAGTAAAACCAACTGCACAGACATGAAGAATTAGTTGTTTACAGTTTTCCAAAAGAGAATTTAACTGTTTCTTCAAAAATGGCATTCACGACGTCCACTCAAAATATAAAACATTATGAAATACTATTATTAATTCTATTAAACTGACTTGCTAAACTGTTTACACAAGTGACATTGTCGAATAATTGAAATCAATTGGACAAACATGATAAATTAGCTTAATAATCATATTAATTATACTTTACAGTTTTCAGTATCGAGAGAAAATTTAACGGTTTCTTCAAAAATGACATTCACCGCGTCCTCTCAAATTTGAGACGTCGTTTCTTTGGTTCAGAAGGTTTGCATATTTTGCAACTTATTACGTTAAAATTGTTGACTATTCAATCGTATTAATTGACATAAAAATTTAAACCACTCACTTAAGTACATTCAGTGCCAGAATAATTATATTCGAATTCCTTTTTTCAAATGACCTGTTTGTTTCCAGCACCCCAATACCCGGCTGGTCACTACACCATGCAAACATCCTACCACCCCAACTCCTTCGCCATTTCCTCAGCCAGTCTATCAAACGGAACCGCCTCCCACATCGGCAATGCCCAGGGGTTCCAGACCCCTATGAACTTTGCAAACGGAGGTCTAGTCTCACCAATCACATCTTGCAATGCACCAATTTCATCGTCACAAGTATCGAGCGGCGGTTCGGTTCCGGTCGGGAACTTCTTCTTAATGCCAGCTGCACAATACGGACTCTTCCAAGGCGATCTGGTTCCGACATCCAAAATGGGCAATGCAGAAAGTCCAAAAAGTTACAGAATTCCGACGGGAGGAGAGAAAGGTGGATACTCACTCGGTTTGCAAGTTGGACCTGGAAATCCAGGGTTCCTACCTCTGATGGCGCCCCACAATGACAGAGCTTCGGCTATGTTGGACCATTATGAAGATTTACCCGAGGACGTGCCACTCGCATTGGCGCAAGAATACCAAATGAAAGGTAACAAATTTGATGCTTCAATTATACTTTGACGTTCACAAGAAAGAAAGAAAGAAAGAAAGAAAGAAAGAAAGAAAGAATTAATTTCTCCAAGTACTCAATATAAACAAACTTTCACCAACATCAATCTATAAAGAGACTCGGAGGGGACAGACAACGGGACAAATTGTCATCAACACTCTGCCCTTCATAAAGGAAATACATTAAGAAGTAAATTTTTCCCAATTTCCAGTTCCAATACAAAAAATTGTGCGAGAAAATTGAATCCTGGTACTCAAAGTGTCTGTTTCCTTCGAAAGAAGCCAGGCTTATTCTGAAAGTGTAGCCTTTCTGAGTAATAACCGGCGAAGTTAACTAAGCTAATAATTCCCTTTGTGATGAAATTTGGCCTGATTTCTCTTAATGGGTATTTATCTTTTTTTTACAATTTATTATTATTTTTTACAATTCTGAAATTTGTTAGTGGGCTAATGAAATATTAATGGGCAATCTAACGCTTGCTTGGGGTTCGTTAAAAACTGTCTAAACGCTCCTGTTACGTAGTTGAAAATTTCCTATTGTTAGAGAGACTACTGCTGTATAAAATTTTTGAACGAGTTTTTTTTTTTAATTTTGGAATCTTGAAGTCCATAAAGTATTCTGGACAAATTAGTGAACGAACAATTTGTGTTTCAGCGCTTCACAACAACCCAATAATGAGTGCACACATGGCCGATTACGCTATCAACATTGAACCCCACTGCATCGCCAGAGGCAAGGTCGGGTTCGCCGGCGGACGACTCTGCATTCCCGATTCCAAAGTCTCCCTTCTGATTCCCGAAGGTGCCATTCCTCGTGGAACCATGCAAGACGTCTACATTGCCGTGTGTCGCGACGAACGTCAAATCCCAAATCTTGCCGAAAAACCTAAAAGCACTCTTTTGAGCCCTGTCATAATTGCCGGACCTCCTGGGTTGAAGTTCAACAAGCCAGTCGTTTTATCATTTGAGCACTCGGCCAGAGCTTCGGTGTTCGACTGGTTCCTCAAAGTCTTGACCGGTCCGAATTGGACTGAAACGATCTCGGTCAACGATTCCAGTTCCTCGCAAACGTCGGCGGGAACATCCCCGAATAACAACAATACCGGATCCGGTGACATGTTTTGTCAAGTTGATACCTCGACATGCTATCTGATGAGTGACACGGTAAGGGGTCAGTACACTTTGATTGGAGGTCAACAGAATGCGGCGACCCTCGTGATCAAGTCCCTTAGATGTGTGGCATTTACCTGTTTGCCCCCCAAGAACAGTTCGGGCACCAGTCAGGAGCTGACCTTCAGGGTCTACTGCATACCCAACTACCGGGACACTTGGGAGGTAAACAAATAAATAAATAAACAAAAAACCCAATTTGGTAAATATTACTAATTTAAACTAATTATCTTCCTTTTCTCAATCTTGGTAGATCTGTGGTTTCACATTTTTTTTCCAGAATCACAGAATGTCATCCCAATTTTGATTAGCTTGGTACACAACTTTGTTTTCACAAACTATCTGTGTTCACGCGCGGACTATCAGTTCTCCATTTTTTACCCAATTCTTTACCCAAGTTATTCAATTATCAGAAGTTTAACAAAAATGTTTGGTTACTTTTGTAACAAGTTGTTTTTACCTTTTTAAGAATTTCAAAACCGTTGAAAAAAATCTCTAGGACAAATTGATAGCAATGAATATAATAGACGAAAATTAGGGTTAATGTCCTTTTATTTTTTGCAATCAATAGACCTGATCAAAAAGAACTGGTCCTTATTTACATTTCCTACTTTTTCCCACATTAATCGGGTAATTTAAAGCAGTACCCCCTCGCTCTTTGCTGATTATTGCACCCCACCCCACCCCCTCATTCCAAATAGGACGGAAAAATAACTCAAGGAAAACGAAATTGAGTTCCTCCCACTTTTGTTTTCATCAACACATTTCAAAACACAAAAAGCAATTGTTTATTCACGCTTTTTTGTTTGGGGAGCGTTCATTGTTCGAATTTTCAATTTATATAACTACATCGACGTTTTTATGCACTTTTTAAGCTGTCTGTTTTTGTTTTTCATCCCTTTAGATGTTTTCTAATCTTTTTATGTTGCCTATGACGCATTTCACAACATCAATTCATCTCTTTTTTGATTAGCTAATTAGAACCGCTAAGTCACGGCTTTGTGAATTTTCATCAAGGAAGGCGGGTTCTCTTAGAGGGGAATGTGTTCAAATTGTAAAATTGAATTTAAACAAAATTTACAACGTTCGCGGCCTCCAATTTAGCAACTGTTTATTGATAACAAAGAATTGTTTTTCGCCATAAATGAACAATTTTGTCAATTTTTCCACCTTTTTTAGGGAGAGCCTGTCTCCTACTGCTTTTCTTACAACTCAAATAGCGCGTCATATTTTAATTATTAGGTTTTTATAAGGACTGACAAAATTTCCTCTTTCACACAATCAAATGTTTTATAAGCCCAAATTCAATTTCTCGTTCACATAAAACGAAACTCATTGAAGAATTTTTTCACAACCATCATTTTTTGTATTAACTGTGCTTTTATTTTTGATTAAACTATAAAAATCGCCAAGCGTAGATTTGGTCAAACTTAATTCGCATTTCTGAAAATTGTTCAAGTATTTGGTAAAACGTGTTTGGAAAAATAGTTTACCTGCAAAAGTTCATAACCTTGTTTTTCGCGACTAAATTCAAATCCAAATTCACAGTTTGTATAAAAAGCTATAAAAAGTGGAAAGTTTCAAGTTTGTTATTTTTCGCACTATCTTAAAACTTAAGATTTTGGAAGATTTTTAGACGGTTTAGATCGAGGACTCTCGAAATTAGCGTTAAACTTGAAGATTGTTGTTGTTATGGTCAATTTCTATGGTCATTCTATGGGTCTATTTGTGACCATAGTTGAGTGGCGGTGACCAAACTAGTTAACAATGTGTCAAATTACGTGTGTGCGTGTGTTTAGTCACGACAGGTGTCTAGTTTAGTAGATTAACTGACTCCGAATGGGGGGATTAAAAAGTAATAACTTGGATATTAAAATTAAACAGGCCTAACAAAAGACCTAGTCCCCCATTACTCTAACCACTATCCCCCTTTCCCCGTTCCCCTTTCATACCAAACATTTATAGGGAATATTTACATAGCCATCCTGACGGTAGACTAATTTATATCGCATATTTATTTTTTTTTTTGGGGAGGGGGGTTAAGAATTGACTTGAAAATGCATCTTTGTTACCTTATCTAGAGTTATAGCAATCAATGTTAGCTCTATGAGGTCTGCACATTTTCTTAGATTCACCTCATCTGCCGAACGGCTGCTAATTCGAAAAAAATAGTAATATGAGATACAAGAAAATTCTGAAAGATATACAGGCAAAATAGCCAAAAAGAAGTGCTACGAAAATGTTGAAAAATACTTTTTCTTAACCAATGTCAGTCAACCCCCCCCCCCCCCCCACACACACACACACACGCACACACACTCATACACGGACACCACCCCTCCCCTTCTATTTTCCTCAATACAGATTCCTTCATAACTGGGATAATATCTCTTTGAAGCTCTCTTATCAGCGTCTTATATCTGCAAACGAAATCCTCCTTTTTATGCAGTAGTAAGGCAGAGTTAATGGCTAGTAATATTACAAAGCGAGAGGGTCTGAATTGAAGCTAATACGAAAATCCTTGGAATAGCTGAAATTAAGAGATTAAATCTCCCCCTTTCCCTCCGCTAATCAATTGAAACCCGCACCCCTAATAATAAAATAATACTGCTGAACACAACCAGAGTAAAACCCATATTGTGCTAATTTATAATGTGTCTTAGTTATAAATTACCTTCTAATGTTGTCGTAATTTCATTTCCGAGCCACATGTTTTCAATATTTTCTCTTCTCTTTTGCTCTTTTGAATGCTTTTTGTCCTTTGAAAAAGTTATCTTTCGTCTTTCAAAGAAATCTAACGGTAACTTTGATTAATTAGTTTTTTATGCTCTTTGTCTTTTGTGCTTTTTTAGCATTCGATAGAACGTTTTTTTTTTTTGGAGGGAAAATAATTAATGTTTTCAATAAGTTGTCGAAACTCAAATAACTTTTTAGGAAACGGACATTTAAAAGCATTTTTTTTGTAATTTTTGACCAAGTTTGTTTGCTAGGGGGGGGGGGGGGGATGTCGTCTCTCAATTCATTTCATTCAAATCAATATTTTGAACTTTGAAATCATTGTAATCAAGTTCTGCGTGGCGATTTTGTTCACATTTTACAATATTTGTTTGTCGTTTCAGTACGTGAACGAGTTGGAGAGACAGTTTGGAGGTACAATGGTATCCCAGTCGAGTGAGTTTGACTTCGTGTCCTACTCGGAACCCCTCCGACTCACACTCGGTGATCTGTCGTCAGGGTGGCTCACCAAATCCACACAACAGGTAATTTTATTACTTCATTTTCCACCAATTCAAATTTTGGGGGAAAATTCAGACTAATAAAACTTTCAATTACATAAACTATATAAACAGCCATAAAAATATACCTTGACTATTTTTTTAGCTTATTAACATTAGAAATCGAAAACTTAAGTTTTTTCAGTTGCATTACAATTGTTTTACTTATTAAAATCAATAGTAAAATTTTTTCGTCATCGAAAATTTCAATCATATGGGCCAAAATCTCCCTGCGTTCACGTAAAATCAACTCGAAAATATAAATTTAATAATCTTTTCTTTAACTTTTAAAAATTTACTTTTCTGGGCTTTTTTATTCACAATTGTTTCACGTTTTATCGAAAACTAAAAATTGTTTGTGCACTAAGAAGCAAAATTTTACCTAAATTTCGATTCAAAATCTCCTCGCTGGAGTTATACCTATGAACTTAAAATTGACTGGGTTCCCGGGTAAATTGAGTGTGACTAGTTGGGGGGCCTGGTGGAGTGGTATGGGCTAATTTGGGCTAATAGGTAGTGACACTAATTGGTTCTAGAGTGACGCAGAGTTTTGACATTGTGGCGTATTCAATCTTATATTATATCTACTAATTCCATTACAACATGTTTCAGTCAGTTAAACTCAAACTCCACTTTAACGCTATGTTGCCTATGGTTTTCCACGATTGTATTCTGACTTTTATTTTTAATATCAGGGCGTAAACAAGAACTGTAGGAGTAAAGTTTCAATTGTTTGCGTTTCATGGTGAAAGAGATTTGTTTCAAAATGTACCAAAGTTTTTATCACATATATAGAAAAATTGGTCATAATTGAGTTTTTCAGTTTCAGAATTTAAATAACTGAGCCGCTAAAATTTCTGTTCGATTTGAACAAACAAAATTCGGCGCAATTTAAAAACAATTTTCAAGCGCGCAAACTAGATTGTCGTTTTTATTTAATAATTTTGTAGGACTTTTAAATTCAGTTTTGACAACCTGTTGAGAGGTAATTTTGAGAAAGTTTGGTGGCGTCAGCTTTTTTCCTTTTCTGTAGTTTCTCCATAAAATTTTACTGTGTTTTCGAATAGCCCTGAGATTTGAGAATAGATAGCTTTTGTTGTTTCTCCATTTCAAAGTTTAAGCGCTAGACTTTTTGTGACAGTTGATCGGCGATCAGTAGAAAACGATCTGTGTTATTAGGCCAATTACTGGAAAGCTAAAACGTGCTGAACTTTTTACAACAAACTCTTTAAATTATTATTCATAACAAAAGTACTAACTTGTACTTTATTTCCTGCTCAGCTGCAATGTTATTCATGTTTTCTCTGAAAGTTATTATATAAGTTGCTCCTTGAAAAGTTTAAATTGACCGGTCTTTAAGCTTAATTCTTTTGAGAGAGTTTCTAGGTCTAAAAATACATAAACTAATGTTTTGGTACTGTAGTGATAATATGCAATTAGGCTAAAACTTAACTTTGAAAGCGAAACCGGCTGTAAAATGAAGTTACTGCTATCTTTCAAAACGAGAGCAAGTATAATACGCAGTTTCATTTAGAAAATGCAAGCTTGAATATTTCGTTTTAGGAGATTCCGTTCGACCACTTGTGGAACAAAGTAGCATGTCACACTCAACATGCAAGCTTCGCCCTCTTTCGACACAAGAAGGACATCACTTTGGAGTCTTTGACATTCAACATCAAACTATCCCAGGGATCTTTCCACCACAACGTCAAAAACCTTGCAATAAAAATGACCACTGCTCATTTGACGGCTGTTAACAACGCCATACCGACTTTCGAAACCGGATCCAGCGATCCAAGTTCAACCGGAGATGCTAACGACAGCACCCCCGAAAACTCCCGGAACGTTTCGGCGGAATCGGCGTCAATGTTCGTGTTCCGACTCTCTCACGAAGTGCGCCAGCGAATGATTGAAACTTTTGACAAGAACCACGGAAAAAACTGGTACCACTTAGCTGCCATGCTGAAACTTGACCAGTTCCAGACATATTTTGCCACGAAAACCAGCCCGACCGAACATATTTTGGATCTGTGGGAGGCGAGACATCGGGATAGAAGTTCCATCGGTCAACTAGTTGAGATTTTGAAGTCCCTCGGCCAGTTTGAGATCGCTGCTTTGATCGAGCGCGAATTGGCCGACTGGTTGTAAAGCCGAAGAAGAAGAAACTCTTATCTCTGATTATCTCAACTTTTACTCTCTTTTCTCCTCTGTTTTGTTGTTCTGTTTGTAGCAACATTTATTTGCCAAAACTGCAACTCTGTATTTTAACATAGTGTCAAAGAGACAAACTTATCAAACCCAATCTTCGCTCCCCCTCAAATTAGTCGCCACAATAAATCCCGAATGACTTAATAAATAAAACGCTACATTTTATGTTTTTGTAATAAATGAAATTTAGTTTAACTCTTTCTATATACAACTCTTTTCAAACTAATATAATATCAAAGGTCAGCGCAGAATTTTGCAGACAATAATTGTAATGAATAAAATAACAGGTGCAATTTCGAATTTAAAAATTTTAGCAATGTAGCGAGAGAGAGAATTAGTAATAAGCAAAGAAACTCTATTCTAGCCTGGCTTTTTGTTCTGTCATTTATGAACCCTCAAAATAATGACTGGAAGAACACACGAGTAGAAAAGCCCGATTATTCGAAAGCCCCTTGCAGCATAGAATATTTCTGCAACGGGGTTTCAGAATTTCTTTTTTTTTGTTGAGCATGTATAAGGTTTTCAGAGCATATATAAGTCCCAGTTTTGGCTATGATAGCAGGAAAAGTTTAAAGACATTAGAAAACATTAAAATTAAAAATGAAGATTCTGGATTTCTGAAGTAGTGGCCGGACTATAATAAAAATTCTTTTTACGCTCCAAGGATTAGACATTTGTTAGCACTCCATTTTCTTATGTAAGATAATATCAGTAGTAAAATTTGGGGTGTTCTACCGCACAGATATAGGATCCCTCCCAGCCCAGTCTCGAGTCAACTTCTAAATCATAGAGCTTATTTCAGAAGCATTCCTACACTGCCGAACTACGGATACCAAAAACTACTTAGAAAGCTAACAACTAAAAGCTATAAAAGCACAAAAGGATTGGGTTCGAGAATAATCGGTGAATGGAGACATTTCTTGTCCGGTAGAGACTACCCCACATTCTACTACTGTCATCATACATTTTGGGCTTTCACCTCCTATGGAAGCGATTTCGCTTCACAAAATTTTAGATAAAACGACTTTTACAGGTTTCCCCAATTTCATTTAATAATTTTATCGTTTATTTCTAAAAGGCTGCAAGTCGGCAAAAGAGGCTTTATACTAATAAAAATCTGAAAAAACTCACAATTCCAAACAAAGCTATAGAAGGAAAGGACCTTGACATAACTTTATTTTCTTTTTACAAAAATTGAAAACTAGAGTTTGCCTGCATTTTCCTGTTCTGGTTTGATGAGTCCAACAAAACCCTGAATGAAATCTAGTAACACCAACCTAAGTAATTGTTCCCACTTTTTGAAGAAAAGAGAAAACGTTGTGTCAGCCAATCTTTGTTCAGATATTTTTGCGTTTTTGGTTCCAATCCAAGCTTTGAGTCTGAAATTTTATTACAAACAGATATCTAAAGATTTCATGATTCACCTTGCCTTCTCTTAATAACTTTTGACATACTTTGGAATTTTTCAAAACTTTTCTGCTTGTTTTGAACCACAACATCTGAGAATTAGCCAAGGCATTGGAAATCTCAGACATTTAAATCCAATAACCGAGGCATTTGACGTCCAATAACATTTGGACTTATAACTTGAGTTATTCGCAGAAAACTCAACAAACAACTTAAATGTTTTACATCAATTTTTTTCGGGTATCTCGAGTGGAGCAAATTATTGGACAGCAAAACAGAAAGATTACTTATTTAGGTTAATCAATTATCAGTTAAGGCAACGGTATTTAATAGTTTAGTGGATAATATCGTTCACAAAAAAGTTAACTTTAATAAACATTTTTCTCGGAGAGATATTGAGCCCACTGAAGCAAAGGTGATGCTGTAAAACTATCCTTGTCCTTAATAGGAGAGCTGCCGATACATTTGGACAATGGAAGACAACTCAGACAATGGAAGAAAATCTCATGAAGAATGAAGAAATGGATTGCAAAGCCAATTTTGACAATCAGATGCTTGTATATATTAGCAAAATCACGCAACCAACACAAGCTGCAGACCAGACAACAAAAACATCTGAGATTACGTCCTTTGAATGTTTCCTCATAGTTGCAATTTTGAGAAAAACAAAAAAACATTGGTTGCTTTTTTCTTTAGAATAGTTTCAATTCTTTAGAGAATCCTAAGCATATATGGGTGGTGGCATTTTAAAGCTCCATAAACCTAAAACTGGAAAAGCACAGTTTTGGAATATCTCAAATCGACGGACAATAAATTTTTCTTCAAAATATGAAAAGTTTGAGAAATTTTTATTTGGTATGTTCTTTGAACAAAGGCAACAAGAATATGAGAGCAATTTTTCTTGGCTATTTCAAATGCCTATCGCCTAATTTTTTTGTGTTTCTGAAACTTATTAGAGACAAAAAAATTGTTGACTTAAACTGTTCCGTTCAACTTTTACTGTGTTCATATACTTTCTCTGCAAATTTAGTTGACTTTGGTATCAGAATTTTTTCAGCAGTGACATTTATTTGCTAGATTTTTTAATCGACGCTCTGATTGTTAAAATTTTTTGTTTTGCACTTTTATGAAAACCAAGTTTCTCAAACAAGCAAATCAACTCAACGCTAAATCAAGCAGTGGAGAGAGCATGAAAAACATAATTAAAGGCAACATTCCATCAAAGACAAATTGATTTTGTTCACTTTGGCGGCATATATTCCTAATAACCTTTATTAGCGAGTGATTATCATACGCGAGGATAAACTCATACTCAAACTCGAGTTACTTCCACCGACGGCAGAACAGTATTACAATGTATGAAAACTTGGACCGCTCACTACCAAACTACATCAGATCTTTTCACGATTGGTTTGCAAAAAAATCATTTGTTGATACAAAACATTTGACTCGTACAAGGTTAATTAAATTCCTGTGACAATAAATATGTTCTGAACAAAAAATTAATGCTTTTCAAATTTTTTACTTTGAGCTGAGCAAATTGTTGAAAAGCAAAACAAGGACAGCTTGAAAAACTACCAGAAACTAAATGAAAAATTCTATTTTGTCTTATTAAACTGACATACAAAGCGTATTGTTAATTTTTCTGAAACTTATTAGAGTGCGTATAATCAATTACAGTGCGTATAAACTATATGTAATTGTGACATGTTTCTGTAGATTATCATAGTGATTGAGCAGCTTAAACTAAAATGACTTGTTGAAATGACATTTAACTGACATTGTCAAACTTCCTTTCTGAGATTTAAATTTCCTAATTAAGAGAAACTTTGTGCCAATTAGAGGACTGGTTTTTTCTACTGATTGTTACGAAGCCTGGCATAGTCTCGCTGATTGCGCTTTTGAGCAATTGAGCGTACTAGAAGAGCAAACAGCTAGATTATAACAAAATTACATCTTTGTTTTATCCAAGTGCTCTCTCAAAACATTAACACAACAGAGCTGGTAACGATCAGTTTGTACCCGTAGTTTGAACAATTATGTTGATCTGGATAGGGGCTATCATGCAATTGGTCTTATAATTTGATCTTTTTGCAAAAAAAAACTCAACAAAAAATTGATTGTTTTAAGGTTCTTTTTTTTGTATTATAAGCAAAGCAAATTGTTGGAAAGCAAAATTGTTTGATTACTTATTTAGGTTAGTCAAGAATCAAATAATACAAAATTAATTATTAGTTTGTTGGGTAAAAAAGTTCACAAAATTGTTAACTGCGAAAACATAATTCTCGGACAGATTTTATACCCGCTGAAACAAACGTGGTGCAGTGATCCTTTCCCCGTTTTTCATAGGAGAGACGCCGTTACATTTGGACAATTGAAAACAAATCAGAAAATTGAAGGCAATCTGATGAAGAATGAAGAAGGGGATTGCAAAGCGAATCTGGACAATCAAGTGGATGCATATATAAGGAAAATTACGCAACCAACAATAAATTCAGAGCAGACAACAACAACATCTGAGAATACGTCCTTTGAATGTTTCCTCATAGTTGCAACTTTTTTGTCTGTACATTTATTGTGAAACAAACCTTAAAATCGTCTGTTGCTTTTTTCATCAAGTGTTTCAATTCTTTCTGGAATCCTTGGCATATATTGGTGGTGCCATTTGAAAGCTTTAAACTTAGAACTGGAAAAGCACATATTTTTCTCAGATTTTTTCTAAGATCGGCGGATAATAAATTTTTGTTTGAAAAATGAAAAAAGTTTTTGAGAAACTTTATATGGGACATTTTTTGAACAAAGACAAAAGAATATGAGAGCAATTTTTTGGCTTTTCCAAATGCCTATCGCCCAATCCTTTTTTGTTTCTGAAACATTTTAGAGACAAAAATGATACTTGCAAATATAAGATAAATCAGGCAACCAACAATATATCCAGAGCAAAACAACGCCATTTAATCAAAGAACAAAAGCCAAAAGCGACAACAACTACCCAAGAGAAATCAGTTGCTCAAACGGTACAAAACGGAGCAAAATCAGGCGATCTAGATACAGAAAATGTGAGGAGAAGGCGTGATGAAAGGTTTAAGGAGTTCGATATTAAAACAGAACTTAAGTTTCGACTAGATAAAGCAGGCTTTGTAAGAAAAAACTATAGCTGGAAAAGGCCTTAAATGCAACAACTGCTGGAGAAAAGACATGAACCAGAGCGCAAAGAAACGAGAACGACAATGAGGCTCGCTCCTAATCAACCAGTGCCTCTAACACGTTATCTTTGATCTAGATCCGAAAAAAGAGAAGTTTCTCATTTCGGGCGGTGGAATAGACAAGCGTCTAACAACAGATGGATCAACAGCTCAATTTGGATCAACATCTGAAATGACCAGGCATAGTGATTTCTCGCAATAACCCACTTGACTCGATCATTCACCGAGCATTGAAAGCTGGGACCCTTTACCAAGATGTGCTTTACAACAAGACAGTGGGTTAATCCGGTATTAATATCCCCCGAAATCTATAGAAAAAACATTTGAGGGAAAACCACCTGAATGAATGGAGTGCTTGAGTATGTACATTGCTACAGTAGATAATCAAACAATATCAATTGCTCCCTGACGCACAGCTGGAATTTTTCAGCAATGCTAATTAAGTGGAGCCTCACAACTCATCAAGTCTGATGAAAGTCTCTTTTTTTGATTTTAACTTTGTGAAGAACTCAGAAAACAGACAATTTGTAAATCTGCAAACCAGCACGACACTGTGTATGGCAGTAGATAAAGTACCTCAAGTTCTCACGGAGAAGCGTTTGTTCTATGTCAATGATAGTATATAAGACCTGCATGATCACATATTAAAGTAAGACTTAAGTTTCGACTAGATAAGGCAGGGTTTGTAAGAAAAAACTAAAGCTGGAAAAGCCATTAAATGAACTTAAACAGAGCAACAACAGCTGGAGAAAAGGCGTGAACCAGAGCGCAAAGAGATGAGAACGACAATGAGGCTCGCTCCTAATCAACCAGTGCTTGCAACACGTTATCTTTGATCTAGATCCGAAAAAAGAGAAGCTTCTCATTTCGGGTGATGGAATAGACAGTCTTCTAACAACAGATGGATCAACAGCTCATTATCGATCAACACCTGAAATGACCAGGCATAGTGATAAATTAGTTGACTCGATCTTTCATCAAGCATTGAAAGCTGGGACCCTTTACCAAGATATGCTTTACAACACGACAGTGGTTAATCCGGTATTAATATCCTTGAAATCTGTAGAAAAAACATTTGAGGGAAAACCACCCGAATGACTGGAAAGCTTGAGTATGTACTTTGCTACAATAGATAATCAAACAATACCAATTGCTCCCTGACGCACAGCTGGAACTTTTCCGCAATGCTATTCAAGTGGAGCCTCACAACTCATCAAGTCTGATGAAAATCTCTTTTTTTGATTTTAACTTTGTGAAGAACTCAGAAAACAGACAATTTGTAAATCTGCAAACCAGGCCGACACTGCGTTTGGTAGTAGATAAAGTAGATCAAGTTCTCACGGAGAAGTGTTTGTTCTATGTCAATGATAGTATATAAGACCGGCCTGATCACATATTAAAGTAGGACTTAAGTTTCGACTAGATAAGGCTGGGTTTGTAAGAAAAAACTAAAGCTGGAAAAGCCGTTAAAAGGGCTTAAACAAAGCAACAACTGCTGAAGAAAAGGCGTGAACCAGAGCGCAAAGAAACGAGAACGACAATGAGGCTCGCTCCTAATCAACCAGTGCCTCTAACACGTTATCTTTGATCTAGATCCGAAAAAAGAGAAGTTTCTCATTTCGGGCGGTGGAATAGACAAGCGTCTAACAACAGATGGATCAACAGCTCAATTTGGATCAACATCTGAAATGACCAGGCATAGTGATTTCTCGCAATAACCCACTTGACTCGATCATTCACCGAGCATTGAAAGCTGGGACCCTTTACCAAGATGTGCTTTACAACAAGACAGTGGGTTAATCCGGTATTAATATCCCCCGAAATCTATAGAAAAAACATTTGAGGGAAAACCACCTGAATGAATGGAGTGCTTGAGTATGTACACTGCTACAGTAGATAATCAAACAATATCAATTGCTCCCTGACGCACAGCTGGAATTTTTCAGCAATGCTAATTAAGTGGAGCCTCACAACTCATCAAGTCTGATGAAAGTCTCTTTTTTTGATTTTAACTTTGTGAAGAACTCAGAAAACAGACAATTTGTAAATCTGCAAACCAGCACGACACTGTGTATGGCAGTAGATAAAGTACCTCAAGTTCTCACGGAGAAGCGTTTGTTCTATGTCAATGATAGTATATAAGACCTGCATGATCACATATTAAAGTAAGACTTAAGTTTCGACTAGATAAGGCAGGGTTTGTAAGAAAAAACTAAAGCTGGAAAAGCCATTAAATGAACTTAAACAGAGCAACAACAGCTGGAGAAAAGGCGTGAACCAGAGCGCAAAGAGATGAGAACGACAATGAGGCTCGCTCCTAATCAACCAGTGCTTGCAACACGTTATCTTTGATCTAGATCCGAAAAAAGAGAAGCTTCTCATTTCGGGTGATGGAATAGACAGTCTTCTAACAACAGATGGATCAACAGCTCATTATCGATCAACACCTGAAATGACCAGGCATAGTGATAAATTAGTTGACTCGATCTTTCATCAAGCATTGAAAGCTGGGACCCTTTACCAAGATATGCTTTACAACACGACAGTGGTTAATCCGGTATTAATATCCTTGAAATCTGTAGAAAAAACATTTGAGGGAAAACCACCCGAATGACTGGAAAGCTTGAGTATGTACTTTGCTACAATAGATAATCAAACAATACCAATTGCTCCCTGACGCACAGCTGGAACTTTTCCGCAATGCTATTCAAGTGGAGCCTCACAACTCATCAAGTCTGATGAAAATCTCTTTTTTTGATTTTAACTTTGTGAAGAACTCAGAAAACAGACAATTTGTAAATCTGCAAACCAGGCCGACACTGCGTTTGGTAGTAGATAAAGTAGATCAAGTTCTCACGGAGAAGTGTTTGTTCTATGTCAATGATAGTATATAAGACCGGCCTGATCACATATTAAAGTAGGACTTAAGTTTCGACTAGATAAGGCTGGGTTTGTAAGAAAAAACTAAAGCTGGAAAAGCCGTTAAAAGGGCTTAAACAAAGCAACAACTGCTGAAGAAAAGGCGTGAATCAGAGCGCAAAAAGACGAGAACGACAACGAGGCTGGCTCCTAAACAACCAGTGCTCGCGACACGTTATCTCTGAACTAGATCCGAAAAAAGAGTAGTTTCTCGTTACGAGTGGTAGAATAGACAACCATCTAACAACAGATGGATCAACAGGTCATTTTGAGTGAACATCTAAAATGAACAGGCATAGTGGTTTCTCACGATATCTCAGTTGACTCGATCTTTCTTTATGCATAGAAAGCTGGGACCCTTCACCATGATATGCTTTACAACATGAGAGTGGTTATTCCGGTATCAATATCCCCCAAAATCTGCAGAGAAAAAATTTGAGGGAAAGCCTCGCGAATGACAAGAGTGCTTGAGTATGTTCTTTGCTACAGTAGATCATCAAACAATACCAATTGCTCCTTGACGCACAGCTGGAACTTCTCCGCAATGCTATTCAAGTGGAGCCTCACAACTCATCATGTCTGATGAAAGTCTCATTTATTGATTTTAACTTTGTGGAGAACTCAGAAAACAGACAATTTGTCAATCTGCAAACAAGCTGGACACTGTGTATGGTAGTAGATAAAGTACCTGAAGCTCTCACGGAGAAGTGTTTGTTTTATGTCATTGATAGTATATAAGACCGGCCTGATCTTATTTTGTTTTAATATACCTATATGGGATGGCATTTGTGTATGAAGGGTTTTTAATTTTATAGGGAGAACGAAAGGCCGAAAACCTAAGAAGCACGAATAGAGGCCAAAAGGTATTCAAATAATTAGACTTAGTGAGAAATATGAATAGGACTGATTTGTACACAGCTGTGAGGAAGCAACGTCTATGTTACGGACGTCTGTGAAAAGGTCAGGCAATCCAAAAAATTAGGGTTATTGCTTGATGTATAACTCGACGTACTAAAATTCACAACCAATTGCTACACACGGAATAACCGAATGATTTAAGGCGAACACGCAATCAATGACCAATCGCGTCGAATTGAAAAGACGCTCATTAAAATTTCTGTTTCACAACGAAAACATGTGAGTGGTATCAAGAACGCAGCAGAAATTGGCATCAGAGCCTTCAACAATGAAGAACTAAAGAGAAGTGTGTAAATCATTGGGCGGAACTAGTTAAAGAAACCAGAAAACAGAAAACCAAAACAACTCAACCTAATCTCTAGTTCAGATGAGTAAAATATACAATCATCAATCTTCATCGCCAAATTGAAGTGGCGAAAACTGTCATTCATTGAGAGCGATTCAGTGAAATATACAGGCTAGTAAGTACGGTGAAAGACGACACCAGCACTCAAAATTGACAAAGACAAACGACAAGAGCAATCACCTACAAAATACTACAAAACAAATTGGTGAAAAGAAATGAAATTTCTCAAAACTGAAATTGAATTTCAAAAAACCAACGAAATTCTATCGTTTTTACACTTCGATAAAAACGACCTGTTACCGCTGAAGAATAGCAAAACTTAATCGGACGTCAATGCAAAACAACCAATTATGCCACAATAGAAACATCTTGCAGTTGACAACTTCTTGCGAAACGAACACAAGAACAACCAACACGAACACATTGAGCATGTGAAAAAATTTGTTCAACAAAAAAAATAGTTCCTATGAGTACGAAAGGCCTAACGATTAGTTAGGAAAAACTTCAATATCTGCAGAAATGGCGACGCACAACCGACGACAGCAGTAACCGCTGGGTTGCTCGAAGATTAATTAGATGCTTCAATAGACTTTTAAGTTCTTGGAATGGACTATTGAGGCCCTTTTTTGTGAAGATTGGGTGATGTAACGATAGGCAATTGTGTTGTCTGATCACACTAATTTTGAGAGTGGTGTATATAGAAGGAGTACCCAAACTAGACACAAACATTTATCTCAAATGAATACAAATATTTATTGAATCAACGACAAGGGCACAAATTTTGTTGGAGCTGAACAATAGTTTGCAGAATACCATTCGACTTTGAACAGAGCTGGGATCAAAGAACATCTAATTATGCCAGGAATCAGATAAAAGTTCAACTCAGCCGCATGCGTCATTTTGAAAAATCATGGAACCATTGGTCAAAAAATGTAAAAAGCATAGTTTGTGGTTTTGAGGAACAGCTCAGCCACCAAGAAGAATATTTAAACTACGATAGGTAATGTTGAACACATAATGATTGGAAAACCGCTGAAACTGGTCTGTTAAGATGGGATTGATTTAGAAACCTTGACTACCAACGGCTAATTGTAGGGCAAAAATCAAATTTTCTTACCCTAACTACTATTCTTAAAGAAATTTATCCATTATCGAAAGCTTCCTCGACAAACTCAAGCCTCAGCCTCTCTCGTAAAGGATTAATTTTCTAAATAGTGCAAATTCGATTAATCGGCAAAAATATCAATCTGTTGCTATCAAAAACCTCATGGAAGACAATCTGGTTTATTTAATAGAAACCAGCGATCAGCAAGGACATTAATATATGTGTCCAGTTACAGACAGCTGTGATGAGTCTTACGGTGTGAATGGATCAGTGAAAGTTTGAAAAAACAATGAAGTCCTCAAGCTACCAGTAGTGGAGCTCGCCTCTCTACTACTGAGGGAGATCAGTGTTTTCGTGACAGAAAACAGGGCCGAGGATGTTAAAAACTAGGGTCCTATATAGGCATTTCCACTAAAGACGAATTTAGACAGTAGCCAAAACAAGAAAAAACAAAATTTCATGCTACACTTAATCGAAGCCAAATTTATTTTTTCATTTTGGCAGCAATGTTATTTAATAAACATTATTAGTGCGTGATTATCATAAACGAGGTTAAATTCAAACTCAAGCTCAAACTACCTCCACCAACGGAAGAACAGTATTACGATGCATGAAAACTTGGACACCTCACTACCAAACAACATCGTATCTTTTCACGATCAATTTGCAAAAAAACCATTGTTGATGCAGAACATTTGGCCTCTACAAGGTTAATTAACTTCCCGTGACATCAGATTTTTATAGAAAAAAAAGTTATGAATTGTTCACATTCTGTCGACAGCCTTTTCATCAGCCCATCAAAGATGTGCAGCTATATTTGCATAAATTTGCACAAAAAATAATGATTTTCATTTTTTTTATTTTGAGCCGAGCAAACTGTTGGACAGCAAAACTGAAGTATTGTTTATATAGGTCAATCAAGTATCAGGTAAAGCAACGGTAGTTAAAAGTTTATTTGATAATATTGTTCACAAAAAAGTTAACTGCAGTAAGTTAATTCTCGGATTGATTTTGGGCACTCTTAAACGAACATGGTGATGGGAACCTTTCCCTGTCCTTGATAGGAGAGCCGCCGTTACTTTTGGACAATAAAAGCAACTGAGACAAAGGAAAACAAAATAACGAAGAGTGGAAAAAGTGATTGCAAAGCAATTTTGGACAATCAGGTGCTTGCATATATAAGCAAAATAACGCAATCAAACACAAAATGCAGATAAAACCATCAACGTTATGATTCGATCAGTGAAAGTTCGAACGAGCGATGAAGTCTTCAATCTACCGGTAGCGAAGCTCGCTTCTGTACTACAGAGCGTAAATAATGTTTTCGAGATGATAGAAAGCAGAGCCAATGATGTTAAAGTCGATTGTCCTAATTAGGCAAATCAAGTTAAGGTAAATTTTGCTAGCAGCGATAAGATGACAAAAAATTCTATCTTATATTCAATCGAAGTCAAATTTGTTTGTTCACTTTGGCAGCAAAAATATACTTAATAACTATTACTAGTGCGTGATTATCATACACGAGGTGAAACTCTTACTCAAACTGGAACCATTCTCATTAACAGCCGAACAGTATTACGATATATGAAGGACTTGGACAATTCACTACTATTCGTTTGCACGAAACCCATTGTTGATACAGAATATTCGACTTCTATATGGTTAACGAATTTTCTGTGAAATCAGGTCTTTACTAAAAAAGAGGATGTAGATTGTTCACATTTTGCCTTCAGTTTTATCTCCAGCCCAAAATAGATGCAACTTAGACAATTCCGACGTGACTAGCAGCATGAAAGCAGCTTGAAAACTACCTTGAAAGTATTGAAACTCGTGCATTTTGTCTTATTAAACTGACTTACAGCGCGCAAATTGAAGCATATTCCTTAAGCTGTAGTCAGAACAGTTATCTAAAACCTGGTTGGAGGCCATCTTGCTATTTGGGTTCAAAACTTCAGTTTCGTGCAAAGAACTCAATAAAAAATTGATTGTATTAAATCTGCTTTACTTTTATAGACTGAGCAAATCAAATTATTGAACAAAAAAGCTGATTGGTAACGTATTTAGACTAATCGTCTATCAAGTAATACAACAGTAATCAACACGTTAGCGGATAATTTAGGTCACAAAGGTTAATTGCAAAAAAGTAATATAAAGACAGATTTAAATCCGCTGAATTCAACTGGGTGACGTAAGGCTTTCGTTGCCTTTGATAGGAGATTAGCCGTTATAACTTTGGGCCGTTTTATGCAATTTGAATTCTTGGTTGCTTCTTTGTTCTATATATGAATCCATACCCATTCATGAATCTCAAATTTCCTTATTAATGCAGTCTTTTAAGAGAATTCAAAAATTTGAGGTACCTTTTGTCTAAAAAATTGAGACAGTTTGTTGAGATTTCTCTGTTTCTCCGTTGATTTCTATATCTTTAGCTGCTATGTGGTTCGCTGCTATATGTTTAGCTCAATTACACTCATTCAGATAAAACACTGCAGTTTTTTCTCATTTTCTTTGCCCAAAGAAATTTTGTTTTTTTTTCTATAAAAGTATATAACTAATAATATAAAATATATCCTACTATATTAGACACTGTTTCAAACAGAAAGCGGATTAGAGTAAATCCTAAACGTACGTAAAAACATAATCAGTTTTTTGGTGGGTTTGTTGCATTGCTTATTTCTGACAGCAACAGCCGGCGGAGCAAAGTAATATGTGACTAATAATAGGCCCTGCTTTGATGCTTGTTTGGATGAAATGAAGGTGAATCCCTCAAAATTAAAATTTTACATTTTACCTCAAGACTGCACTTGTTTTTATCTATGACTTGGCAGAAGTTTTAATAAAAGTTTTAGACTCTTTATCAAAAGTTATAGACTGTGGCCTCAAATGTACCTCTTTATCTCAATCCAGTAACGCTTTTTAATTTGAGAATTGTTAATATTTTTGAAAAAAAACAACAGAACGGTGTTTGCAAAATATTTTTTCTTTATTGTAGTTTTCTGTTTAAGCGCGATATTTTTATTTTATTTCAATATTTCAACACTAAAATTTGGAATATTTTGGGGTTTTTCCAAATCGACTCCCTATTCCGACTTTAAACAATGTTTGTTCTTTCATTCATAAACTTCAATTGAAACTCGTCTTTGAAGCCATTTTTCACTCCTTATATAGCAGTTTTTTCTAGGCATGATCAAACTGTTTGTTGTGCACGCGTGATCAACATTACTCTCAAAACGAATTTTCGTATTTTCAAAATGGCTGTTATTCAAGTCAATTGAAGATGATTAGCTTTTTATTTGTGTCTCTAATTAGATTTTATTGGACGGCAGCCAATAGAAAAAACACACAGCTTATACAAATTCCTCTAGGCCAAGATATGTAATATGACAGCTCAAAAATCTTGCAATTTCGACTTCTAATTTGAGTCATAAGATGAAATATCAAGAAAAAATTGACTGCTTGAACTTTAAATTCTCTTGTAATCTGAGCGATGCAACCTGATGAACAGCAAAGCTGAACTGTTTCTTAATTGGCCTGATTGAGCATCGAGTAATTTTCATCAAACTTAATCTACACAAAAACAGATGATCTTTACTGATGCCTGTTTTTAAATACTTTTAGAAACTTGAGCTGACTATCGTCTAACAAAACGAGACAGGTCTTAGAGATTTTTTACTGCCTCTTTTTATTGCCATTATTTTAACTCAATTAGAGATATTCGGCTCCATTACCGCTATTTTATCTTTCTCCTCGACCAAGGAACTAATAATAGACCAACTGTATTGTAAAATATACACTGATGTTTAAAAACAAAATTCTAAACGTAATAGTTTTCTAATGAACGGTTTTTTTTTCGTTCTGGAATATATCCCAAAATTAAGTAATATTATAGTTAGTTTGTTGATGGTTTTGGGGCTAAAGTTTTCTTTCTGATTATAATCGCCGAATTAATTCAAGAATTGTTGAAACTTAATAACGAAAGTCAAAGAACGGTCGTATGAAAACTGTTGGAAAATGTTTTAGGTATCGCAAAAACTAGCAGACGTTTCACTGCTTATGCAAAGATTGAATATATTAGCTAGCTTAGGCATTAATTTCAATTTCATTCGTTCTAATTTCACTTTAAAAAAATGTTCAACCTCCTCTCAAAGCAAACTTTTTGCTTAAAAGAAAAATTTGATGCCTTGTTTTTTCTATTGAAATGTTATATTGCCTTGTTAGTGTAAACTACGGATAAACTTGGTTATCCTATAAAAGAAGAAGATTCTTTATAATTACAAAACATGGCTGCTTTCAAGAGATCAGTGGGTTTATCTGTTAGCAAAGATGATAAAAAACTGACATTCTTTTTGAAAATTAACCTCGATTGCTTTCGTCTGCAAATTTGACTTAAATGATTGGAATGACTTTTTTGATTCGGGCAAGATCTTTTGTTTGAACTACTGTTTAAACATTTTGTTCGTTTTTTTGTTTTGCTTATCCGGAATCTGTTTGAATTGATAGAACATGAAGATCAAATAATTCGTTGTAATTATTTTGTATATTATGAAATATTGAAAAAGCAACTTAAACTATTGAACAACTAATTTAACAAACAAAAACAAAGATGGTGCCCAGATACGAGCCCAGAAAGAAAGATCTCTGCTAACTGAGAAATGTAAATTGAAATTGCACAATCAGATGAAATTCGAATATCAGCTTTTTCAGCTATAATTTTGCGAGGTATGTTATGGTTGAAATATTTCAGTTTTGAGGTGACTCTATCCAAATGTTGCTATAGCAAATTGGTTAACATTTAATTTAAACAAACATGTGGAGAAAAGAAACAGAAGAAGTCCTGAATAAATCTGCTATTTCCAGAAAAAAAAATTGGTTGCACTCAAAATACAACCACAACGTAAAGTCCAGTAGAACTGAAAGCACGCAGCACATGCACATTTGAGGATAGGTTATTAACGAGAGGAACTTATGAATCGATAAAACAAGTTCACAGGGAAAAAATTTTTGGAAAAATTGCTATTTTTTTTTTGAAGCAAAAACTAAAAGCCATTTGCTGTTGAATATACACAATCAAAGTTTCAAATATGACTGCGCAAAAAACGGATTTGAATTTTCCAAAAAAAACCAAAGTTATGAATTTAATGGCAAAGAACCAAATTTAACACAAAAACCAATGAAAAACCAAACGAAAACACGAAAAACCAAATATAATAAAAATCAAGATTTCCGGACAATTTAACGAAATCAAGTTGCGTCAATTTTAAATTGATGACCTGTCCACAACTGAGAAATTTAGACTCAGATATGGATAAGCTCTTTTTTACTGATATAAATTTGAAGTGGGAGAGTGAAGGGCAAAGCAATAGAAAAGAAAAACACTCAGAATTTAAAATTTGTTTTTTCTGCCAAAAAAGTGTCAGTCATAAAAACTTTTAGCCAGTGGCTCCAGCAGCTAAAAGCTTTTCGTATGCCACTATTGCATCTTCACAAAAAAACTTTAATAAAATTACCGAAAATAAAATCGGAAGCCAAAATGCTAAAATTAATAAGAAAATTACTAAAACAAATATTTTCAAAGGTTTCAACACTACTATCTGTTTAAAAGAGACATCTTGTATAGCCTTGATCGAAATTATTACAACATCAAAGGGGCCTAACATTAACATGTTAATAACATTAAGATGTATTTTCTTTATTTCATTAAATTTAACACTTAAATAAATGGAACGGTAGACATTAAATCAAGTCGATTTCTCTTTCACATTCCCCGGAATAAAATTTTATCAATTAAACAGCTGACTTCAGCGAAAAAAAAAGAAATTGAGATCCAAAAAACAACTTTTTTGTTTTACAAACTAATTTTCAAATCGTGAAAACTTTCTCAAGTAGAAACTATCTTGTTATTCAGCTTGTATGGCATCTCATTTTTCAGTACGATCAGTATTCAAATTATAAGTGAGAGCAGAAAAAATTAAATTGACCACTCGCCAATAATTCTAAACTGACAATAAAAATTCAAATTGAGGTCCTTCACACAAGATAATGATAAGCTTTGTCGTGATTTTCGTATTTGATTCTTTTTTTAACATTTTTGCAATTCATTATTATTTGTGTGTAAAAGTTGTAAAGTTGTTGAAGACAATTTTCAATCATAAGATGGTGAAAATGCTGATCTAGTCAGATGATCAGCTGATCTAGTTAGTAGGTCACAATATATCCACAATTGTTTGAAACAGTCCACTCTCTTCTCTTGGTTTACACCCAATTTACTAGAAAAATCGTGGCAAGCGTCTTGTCCAAAAATTATCTCAACGAAGCTAAGCCACATTAGAGTGCCTTGTAGAATCGATTTCGACATTAAATTTGTTTGTTTTCCGATAGCAATTTCTTCCCTCCATGTTTGAGTGAGCAAAAAGAATGCGGTGTCACTTGATTTGAGGGTCAGACCAGCACTACAACCTGCCGGTCATCCAACTCTACCAATCCCAGAACGCAATAAAAAATTGTTTTAAACGTGCATTTTGTTCATTTATTCAGAATTTTGGCAATACAGATAATCTATCTAGGAGAGATACTGCTTTTATTGAAATGCTACTATATTCAGCTCCTAGTTTGTGTTATTAGTAGTTGCAAAAATCTTTTATTGTTGATCTGAGTTATAATATAACTCAGAAGCATCTTCCATATTTTTGGGGCGCATATTTTGGTTCTTTATATATTTTTTGCAAGGACCGATTGTGCGTTTTGGTGAAACTTTTCGCATCAATGTTTGCGTTTTGCTGTTCTTTATCAGGTGTTCCTCTGTCATCAAAAGCAAAAACGGTACTCGTTCATCACATAGGTGAATTTGAAACAAGGGAGAGTCTGATCAGAGGTCATCTGGAGCGCACAATCGTCTGGACAATGGTCTGGAGGTGGTCGGAAAATGTTTAGAAGATGGTCTGATCAATGGCATTTTTGGTCTGGGGATAATCTGATCAGAGGTCATCTGACGCGCACAATCGTCTGGACAATGGTCTGGGTTTCGTCTGGGCCATGGTTGCACAATCGTCTGGCAATGGTCTGATTTGGGTCTGATCAGAGATCAATTCCGGATGGGAATGGTATGATCAGAGACCATTTTGAGCGCACATTCAGCGCACACGGTGTTTCGAGCGCACATTAGTCTGATAAGAGGTTACTTTCGTCTGGGATGGTCTGATCAGAGGTTACTTTCGTCTGGCACGGTCTGATCAGAGGTCACTTCCGGATGGCACCTCAATCTGGGAAGGCCTGACGATGATTTGAAGGATATATAGGCAATGACTTGAATAGTTTGTCTTAGAGCAATTCTGACATAGAATTGACTTCGTTAAATGAAAACAAAACTATACTAGGATTCATTATCGGTTGTGACAAATTCTGAGATATTAATGAAATCGTCAGAAGTTTTTTTTAGCTTTGCCTGCATTCTGAGGGCCTTATTGCTTCTAAAACTAATACTTGAGAAACAGCATTTCTTTTTCCTCATACACTAAGACCTATTTTTTGAACCAATGATGAAGTATTTTATATCTAGCGCTGCCCTTCGACTATTATCTGTCGCAAAAAGCCATATAGATCGAACATCCGGAAGAAAACTCTCTCTACAGCACTGTTAGGCAAGGAGGTCATTTTTTAATACCTAGTGATGACTTTTAAAAAATTGGTTTGATATGAATTTATATGTGTTTTCTTTTTAAGTCGGCATTTACAACTCATTGTGTTCAACAAAATTACTTCAAGAGTGTTTCCCAAGCAAGAAGAGAGTTTTTCCAGGCAAAGTAGATTTCATCAGAAAAGCTTCTTCCAAGAACTACCGCTTTGTTTTTAACAATTAAAAGAATTTGAATTGTATTGGTGCGCTGTGTTTTTTTGGGGCACTGTGTTTTTTACAATTCAAAGAATTTTTACAATTCAAAGAATTTGAATTGTATTGGGGCGCTGTCTTTTTTTTAAGATCTGTTCACACATTCTCACGATTTTTGAAGTCAAATTGGAGTAGTGATTTTGGTCACGCCGAAACAGGAAATGGAGCGAAAAAGCGAGTGGTTTTGCGGCGTGAATTTTTTCGCTCTAATTTTAAAGTAGAGTGAGAAAACGGCGTTTGAACAAAAATTCGGTTTCTCGGTGGTGGTTTTTTGTTCACATGCGGCAATTTCACTTTAATGTTCACTGTTTTCTCGATTATCTGGATCGGATTTTTTTCTAGATGGTTTTCCCAATCCATTCATAGCTCATTCTCGGTCTTGTTTCTTGTTTGAATAAATTTTCATTTCTCGCTAGTGATTTTTTGTTCACATGCGGCGTTTTGACGTTGATTTTCTGTTTTTTTTTCTTATTTTTTTGATCTGATTTCTTTTAAAATGGTTTTTTCAATTCACTCAAAGTCCATTCTATGTCTAGTTTTTCTGTTTAGTCAATGAAAATTCGGCTCTTTTCCGTTTGTGCCCCACCCCCCCCCCCCAGCTTAGTGGGTGCATATTATTTGCAACCCCCAGATGCACGTGCAATATTTTTACATAATGATTTACTATGTAATGACACGTGCTCTGTAACTGGGGGGAGCATAACGTACTGGGGGGGGGCACAAACGGAAAAGATCCGAAAATTCTTTGAATTGTACGTCAGGACTTGTCCTGCTATGTTTTTAAGATGTGTTCACACATTTTTCAATGACTTTGATCCTTCAAAACGGGATACACAGGTAAAGCCCAGAGGGCATTAAGTTTCTTTAGAGGACCAAAGTGAGCTTCATTAGTCCTTCAAGTACTTAGAGTGGTGCAGCTGCTGGGAAGGCCTTAATTAAAAGTTGAAAGTTCATTTTTAGGAGTTTTTTGGCTCAAAATGTTGCAATTTTTCATTTTTTTGTGATTTTTTGTTTTTTTTGTTTTAGTCATACGTTGAAGAAGTTTTAGAAAAATGCAGGCCTTCTGCGAGACAAAATAATTTGTTACTAAACTTTTATGAGCTATATGTTTTGGTACTACAAATACAAACATGCAAAATGATACTAATTTTTGCAATTTTTTCAGATATTTTGAAATTTTTTTCAATTTTTTGAATTTATCCAGCTTCAGGGGCCAGGAAATGTCCTTTGTGGTAGTAAAAATGGATTGGTTTTAAACATTTTATTGTCTCAAAATTTGGCACTTTTTATATAAAAGTTGCAATTATTTCAATGTTTCCTAAAGTTTTTGTCAATTTTGATTTTTGTCCATTCTCAAGTGCCCAAAACCTAATTCACGGTCTGATTACATGGTCAGTTACTGCATGGTTGATGGCTTCAATGGATTTGTTATCAACCATTTACCTTTTTGAATTTTAGTATTTTTTTGATAAAATTTGCATTTTTTTTCAATTTTTTCTAAACATTTGTCTTATATTCAGTTTTTCTTGCCTAAGTAGCCAGCTGACCTCATCCATGATGTGATAATAGGTTATACGATATATGCTAGGGAGCAAGTGAACAGTTTTAAACGTTTTAATAGAACGAATCTCTATTTTTTTGAAATTTGAGATTTTTCTAAAAGTCATTGCCTATCGATCTTTGAGCCAATGAATTTTTTAATGCTTCGAAATGGGTTAATGGATAGCTTCTGGAGACATAGAAATGATTCTGAAGATATTAATATCAAGAATTTCAGCAATATTTCTTTATTAGTTGCAATAGATTTCTTTTTTGTAAATTTTTTGTTCATTTCCGAGTTAATCGATCTTCGAAGGCCAAAGGATATTTTTCAGGTCCTGCAGATATAATACTGGACCGATTTCAACAAAGTAAATGGTCTTGAACATATTTTTGAAACATGTGTTCTTAAAGGGATGAATTTCTGCCTTAGCGAAAAAAGCTTCAAGAGTTTTAGTAATGAGTATATTTTTAATTAATTTGTTTGATTATTTTAGTTTCTCAATTTTTTGAATTTATCCAGCTTCAGGGGCCAGGAAATGTCCTTTGTGGTAGTAAAAATGGATTGGTTTTCAACATTTTAATTTCTCGCAATTTGGCATTTTCTCTATAAAAGTTGCAATTTTTTCAAGCTTTCCTAAAATTTTTGTCAATTTTATTATTTGTCCATTCCCAAGTGCCAGAAAACCTACTCCACGGCCTGATTACATGGTCAGTTACAGTTTCTCTTCAAGAGTTTTAGTAATGAGTATATTTTTAATTAATTGGTTTGCTTACTTTAGTTTCTCAATTTTTTGAGATGATTTTGTTTGTGTTCCAGATAGCTTTGTTCAATTGATCTGCTGGTCAGGTAGAGTGCTTTTAACTTTTTCGATCAATTCTTTGAAATATATTTCAGGAATTGTCCTGCTATGTTTTTTTATTATGTGTTCACACATTTTTCAATGATCGTTCAAAACGTGATAAACATGTAAAGCCCAGCGGGCATTAAGTTTCATTAGAGGCCCAAAGTGGGTTTTAGTATCCCTTCAAGTGCTTATAGCGTTGCAGCTGCTGGGATGAACTTAGTTTAAAGTTCAAAGGTCAATTGTAGGAGTTTTTGGGCTTAAAAGGGTACAATTTTCCTTGTTTTTTGTAAATTTTTGTTTTGATTAGTCTCAGGTTGAAGTTTTTTTTAATATTTTGTTTCGATTAGTCTCAGGTTGAAGTTTTTAAAAGTTGATGCAGGCATTTTGCGAGACAAAAATGCTTGTTATGGCCATTTTATGAGCTATATATACAGAACAAACACAGACACGCAAAATGATACTAATGTTTGCAATTTTTTCAGGTTTTTTGAAAACATTTTTAATTTTTTGAGTTTATCCAGCTTCACGGGCCAGGAAATGTCCTTGTGGTAGTAAAAATGGATTGGTTTTCAACATTTTATTGTCTCGAAATTTGGCACTTTTTATATATAGGTTGCTATTATGTCAAGGTTTCCTAAAAGTTTTGTCAAATTTGATATTTTCCCATTCTCAAGTGCCAGGCAACCTCCATTGAGGTTTGTTAATAGGGCACTGCATAGTTTCTAGTATCAATGGAATGGTTTTTAACATTTTAATGCCTCGATTTTAAGCATTTTTTGATGAAATCTGTAAATTTTTAGAATTTAATTATTTTCATTTTTTGATATTTTCAAGTGCGTTCTGATAAAAAGTTCTGATAAAAAGTCATTGCATGGTTTTTAGTTTGAATGGATTTGTTTTTAACAATTTAACCTTTTGACTCTTAGACGGTTTTCAATAAAAGTTGCATTTTTTAAAAGGTTTTCAAAACATTTGCAATTTATTTATTTTTTCTTATATCAGTAGCAAGGTAACTTCATCCAAGGTTTGATAGTATGTTATTGAACAGCTGCTAGGGGGCAATTGAATGGCTTTCAACATTTTAATAGAAAAAATTTCTAATTTTTGAAGCAGGTCTAATTTTTGAAGATATTTATATCACGAATTCCAGCAACATTTCCTTATAATTTGCACTAGATTTCTTTCTTTGTAAATTTTTTGTTCATTTCCAAGTTAATCGATCTTCAAAGGCCAATGAATATTTTTCAGGTTTTGCAGATATAATACTGGACCGATTTCAAAAACAAAAATTGTTCCTGAACATATTTTTGAAACAAGTATTTTAAAAGGGATGAAACTTTGCCTAAAGGAAAAATTGCTTCAAGAGTTTTAGTAATAATTATAATTTTAATCAATTTGTTTATTTGTTTTATATTCTCAATTTTTTGAGATGATTTTGTTTGTGTTTCAGCTGGCTTCGTTCAATTGATGTAAAACCCAGCGGCCACTAAGTTTCTTTAGAGGCCCAAAGTGGGTTCTAGTAGTCTTTCAAATGCTTATAGCGTTGCAGCTGCTGGGATGGCCTTAATTTAAGGTTAAAGGGTCATTTTTAGGAGTTCTGGGCTTAAAAGGGTACAATTTTTCATGTTTTTTGTAATTTTTTGTTTTGATTAGTCTCAGGTTGAAGTTTTTGAAAGTTGATGAAGGCCTTTTGTGAGACAAAATGACACTAATTTTTGCAATTTTTCCAGGTTTTTTGAAAATATTTTCAATTTTTTGAGTTTATCCTGCTTCACGGGCCAGGAAATGTCCTTGTGGTAGTAAAAATGGATTGGGTTTCAACATTTTATTGTCTCGAAATTTGGCACTTTTTATATATAGGTTGCAATTATGTCAAGGTTTCCTAAAAGTTTTGTCAAATTTGATATTTTTCCCATTCTCAAGTGCCAGGCAATCTCCATTGAGGTTTGTTAATAGGGCACTGCATAGTTTCTGGTATCAATGGAATGGTTTTTAACATTTTAATGCCTCAATTTTAAGCATTTTTTGATGAAATCTGTAAATTTTTAGAATTTAATTATTTTCAGTTTTTGATATTCTCAAGTGCGTTCTGATAAAAAGTTCTGATAAAAAGTCATTGCATGGTTTTTAGTTTGAATGGATTTGTTTTTAACAATTTAACCTTTTGACTCTTAGACGGTTTTCAATAAAAGTTGCATTTTTTAAAAGGTTTTCAAAACATTTGCAATTTATTTATTTTTTCTTTTATCAGTAGCCAGGTAACTTTATCCAAGGTTTGATAGTATGTTATTGAATAGTTGCTAGGGGGCAATTGAATGGCTTTCAACATTTTAATAGAAAGAATTTCTAATTTTTGAAGTAGGTCCAATTAGGTTTTTAAAGCTTCGAATTGGGATACTGGATAGCCTCAAGAGACAAAGAAATGATTCTGAAGATATTTATATCAAGAACTCCAGCAACATTCCCTTATAATTTGCTCTAGATTTCTTTCTTTGTAAATTTATTGTTCATTTCCAAGTTAATCGATCTTCAATGGCCAATGAATATTTTTCAGGTTTTGCAGATATAATACTGGACCGATTTCAAAAACAGAAATTGTTCCTGAACATATTTTTGAAACATGTATTTTAAAAGGGATGAAACTTTGCCTAAAGGAAAAAATGCTTCTAGAGTTTTAGTAATAAGTATAATTTTAATCAATTTGTTTAATTGTTTTATATTCTCAATTTTTTGAGATGATTTTGTTTGTGTTTCGCCTGGCTTTGTTCAATTGATGTAAAGCCCAGCGCCACTAATTTCTTTAGAGGCCCAAAATGGGTTCTAGTAGTCTTTCATATGCTCATAGCGTTGCAGCTGCTGGGATGGCCTTAATTTAAGGTTAAAGGGTCATTTTTAGGAGTTCTGGGCTTAAAAGGGTACAATTTTTCATGTTTTTTGTAATTTTTTGTTTTGATTAGTCTCAGGTTGAAGTTTTTGAAAGTTGATGAAGGCCTTTTGCGAGACAAAATTGCTTGTTATGGCCATTTTTTGAACTATATGTTTTGACACTACAAACACAAACACGCAAAATGATCTTAATTTTTGCAATTTTTTCAGATATTTTAAAAATTTTCTCATTTTTTGAGTTTTTTGTAGCCCTAGGTGTCAAGAAACCTCCTCTAGGGTTTGATAAAGGGATTGATCACAGATTATTGCATAGTTTCTAATGGTAGTGGAACGGTTTTCATTTTTTGCCTTCAAAAAATTTAGCATTTTTTGAAAAAATTGCATTTTTTTGTATTTTTTGAGGTTTATTGTCAGTATTCAAATTGTTTGAGTCGCAGTGGCCAGAAAACCTAATCAGGGGTTGGATAAGAAATTACTGAAAATTTTTAATTTTTCATGTACTTGGTTTCTGATATTGAATATCACAAATTTAGCATTTTTTTGACAAATTTCGCATTATTTCAGGTTTTTGAAAATTTTCGTCATCTTTTCAATTTTTCCAGCTTCAGGGACCAGGCAATCTCCATTGAGGTTTGTTAATAAGGCACTGGACAGTTTCTAGTAAGAATGGAATGGTCTTGGAGATTTTAAAGCCTCGATTTTAAGCATTTTTTGATAAAATCTGAAATTTTTTAACGCTTAGTTTTTGTCAGTTTTTGATATTCTCATGTGAGTTCTGATAAAAGTTCTGATAAAAAATCACTGCATGATTTTTAGTTTGAATGGATTTGTTTTTAACAATTTAATCTTTTGACTCTTAGACGGTTTTCAATAAAAGTTGCATTTTTTTAAAAGTTTTTCAAAACATTTGCAATTTATTTATTTTTTCTGTTATCAGTAGCCAGGTAACTTCATCCAAGGTTTGATAGTATGTTATTGAATAGTTGCTAGGGGGCAATTGAATGGCTTTCAATATTTTAATAGAAAGAATTTCTAATTTTTGAAGCAGGTCCAATTAGGTTTTTAAAATTTGGAATTGGGATACTGGATAGCCTCTAGAGACACAGAAATGATTGTGAAGATATTTATATCAAGAATTCCAGCAACATTTCTTTATAATTTGCACTAGATTTCTTTCTTTGTAAATTTTTTGTTCATTTCCAAGTTAATCGATCTTCAAAGGCCAATGAATATTTTTCAGGTTTTGCGGATATAATACTGGACCGATTTCAAAAACAAAAATTGTTGCTGAACATATTTTTGAAACAAGTGTTTTAAAAGGGATGAAAATTTGCCTAAAAGAAAAAATGCTTCAAGAGTTTTAGTAATAAGTATAATTTTAATCAATTTGTTTAATTGTTTTATATTCTCAATTTTTTTAGATGATTTTGTTTGTGTTTCAGCTGGCTTTGTTCAATTGATGTAAAGCCCAGCGGCCACTAATTTCTTTAGAGGCCCAAAGTGGGTTCTAGTAGTCTTTCAAATGCTTATAGCGTTGCAGCTGCTGGGATGGCCTTAATTTAAGGTTAAAGGGTCATTTTTAGGAGTTCTGGGCTGAAAAGGGTACAATTTTTCATGTTTTTTGTAATTTTTTGTTTTGATTAGTCTCAGGTTGAAGTTTTTGAAAGTTGATGAAGGCCTTTTGCGAGACAAAATTGATTGTTATGGCCATTTTTTGAGCTATATGTTTTGACACTACAAACACAAACACGCAAAATGATCCTAATATTTGCAATTTTTTCAGATTTTTTGAAAATGTTCTCATATTTTGAGTTTTTTGTAGCCCTAGGTGTCAAGAAACCTCCTCTAGGGTTTGATAAAGGGATTGATCACAGATTATTGCATAGTTTCTAATGGTAGTGGAACGGTTTTCATTTTTTTGCCTTCAAAAAATTTAGCATTTTTGAAAAAATTGCAATTTTTTTTGTGTTTTTTGAGGTTTATTGTCAGTATTCAAATTGTTTGAGTCCCAGTGGCCAGAAAACCTAATCAGGGGTTGGATAAGAAATTACTGAAAATTTTTAATTTTTCATGTACTTGGTTTCTGATATTGAATATCACAAATTTAGCATTTTTTTGACAAAATTCGCATTATTTCAGGTTTTTGAAAATTTTCGTCATCTTTTCAATTTTTCCAGCTTCAGGGACCAGGCAATCTCCATTGAGGTTTGTTAATAAGGCACTGGACAGTTTCTAGTAAGAATGGAATGGTCTTGGAGATTTTAAAGCCTCGATTTTAAGCATTTTTTGATAAAATCTGAAATTTTTTAAGGCTTAGTTTTTGTCAGTTTTTGATATTCTCATGTGCGTTCTGAGAAAAGTTCTGATAAAAAGTCACTGCATGATTTTTAGTTTGAATGGATTTGTTTTTAGCAGTTTAACCTTTTGATTTTTCGACGTTTTTTATTCAAATGTGCATTTTTTAAAATTTTTTTCAAAACATTGGCAATTTTTTTATTTTTTTCTTTCCTCAGTAGCTAGGGCAATTGAATGGCTTTCAACATTTTAATAGAAAGAGTTTCTTTTTTTGAAGCTAGGCCAACTGGTCTATTAAAGCTTGGAACTGCGATACTGTATAGCCTCTAGAGACACAGAAATGATTCTGAAGATATATATATCAAGGATTCCAGCAGCATTTCCTTATAATTTGCAACAGATTTCTTTTTTTTGTTAATTTTTTTGTTCAATTTCAAGTTAATCTATCTTCAAAAGCCAATGAAAATAAATATCAGGTCTTGCAGATATAATACTGGACCGATTTCCGAAAAAAATTTGGTTTTGAATTTATTTTTGAAATAGGTGCTTTTAAAGGAGAAAATTTAGCCAGAGGTTTAAAAGCTTCAAGAGTTTAAGCAATGAGTACATATTTGTTAAGTTTTGATTCTTTCATTTTACCAATTTTTGAGATGATTTTTTTTGTGTTCTGGTGGCATTGTTCAACTGATCTGGTGGTCAGGTAGAGTACGTCTGAGTTTATCATTAATTCTATGAATTGTATAATTGTATTTCAGGACGTGTCCTGCTATGTTTTTTCTATGTTTTTTAAATACTAATGCAGTATTACAGAGCTTCTCTAAAGGAACGAACGAAAAATTAATCCCGCAAAGGAAATCAACCGCATACATTTAAGCATTAATTACCCCCACTCTTAGCACCCGTGAAACAAATTAACGTGCTCTTAGGCTAACAATATATTAGCATTTGAGCCTCTCCTTTTCCAATTAAAAAACGAGCCTCAAATTAGGCTTGTATTATCCAGGGTCAAACTCAAATTGAATCTAGAAAAAAATATGAGTAGGCGCCAATATTTCTGCTCAATTGCCCTGCTCTTTGACTGATATTTGCAAGTCGGGGGAAGTACTAAAGGCAATGCAGATGCATCTGACGAAAATCACTAATTTCCCCAACAAATTTCAAGGTTACAAGAGCCGAAAGGGAAGAATTAGGGCGCCTACGCACGGATGAAACAGGCTCAAAGACTCGCGCTTTTTCAATTTTTTTTAGGGGAAAAAATAATAATTTCATGAGATGAGCCGAGTCCATTTTCTCGATTTCTCGGCCGATAAGAAAATTAGGAAACCGTTTCACTACGAACGTGAAGGTGGTTTTTCTCTCCCTATAGGCCCGATGCTTCGCTGATAATATTGAGGAAAAGAAGCAGGATGGATGAGATTATTAGTGTGCTGAGCTAGACCACAGAAAACGGTCCTCTTTCCTTGTTAGTAAATTTCAACCAAAATGACTTCAACAAATGAAAACACACACTTCAACAATTGAAAACACACACTTCAACAAACACAATAAAAAAAATATTCTTCAGAACTTTTCATAATATTTTTCCGATTAACGGAACAATTTTCCAATCGACGCCCAAGAAGTGTTGAAACAATAGCCATGCAGCTCATCTCGATGATGCAACAACGCAACAGGTAATTATTAAGCTGTGTTTTATACTCACTTTATTTACTTAGGCATATATCTTTGCAATCGATTTGTTATATCTTTTATCAAAATAAATAGGCATACATAAAGATGTCTCGCAATGTGTGATCTGTAACAGCCCGGTCTAATTTGATAACTGGTGTGCCCACAGGAAAGAATCACGACTGAATTTTTGTTTTTCTGTCCGATTAAAATAAAATAATGAAATAATCACTAGCACAGCAGGGAACGCACACTAAATTAAAGACAAATGGCGTGTTTTATATCAGCTTTCTGACCAAAATATAGTAAGTTTAAAGTAAAATAGAGAAAGACAGTTGATTCCATACTATTGTAAAATTGTTCTGCTGACCCAGGTGGGGTAATCTATGTCCGATTTTTTGTTCATTTATATACAAATTGATGTATTTACATACTTTATAGCCAAATTTCAACCGGATTCGGTCCCCCAAAACGTATTTAACCTATTTTCTGCCCAACTTCTATCAAATTTGTGGTTGAATTTGATTAATTTCACCTTATTGAACACAATTTTATCCACAAATCATCCCTACAAAACGGATTAGCATTAAATTTAGCCTAAGTTTCAACAAATTTTTGGTTAAATATTAGCATTTTCCTTCTGAATAATCAAAATTCAGCCTGATTCGATCCCCAGAAAAACGTAATTGGCGTAATTTTCACCCAATTTTTGCGAAATTTAGGGTTCAGTGTTAGTATTTTCACGCTAATTAACGCAATTCTAGCCGGAATTCAACCCCCAAAACAAAATATTTCTACAATTGACTAAAATTTATTATAAATTTCACTTTAAGAAACCGAAAGTTAAACCAGAATTCATCCCCCAGAAAACCTAATCAGAGGTTGGATAATAAGTTACTGAAAATTTTTGTAAAGTTTTCTTGTGTTTGGTTTCTGATTTTTTAATATCACAAATTTAGCAATTTTTTTTCACAAAATTCGTATTTTTTCAGGTTTTTTGAAAATTGTTGTCATCTTTTCACTTTTTCCAGCTTCAGGGACCAGGCAATCTCCATTGAGGTTTGTTAATAGGGCACTGCATAGTTTCTAGTATCAACGGAATGTTTTTTAACATTTTAATGCCTCGATTTTAAGCATTTTTTGATAAAATCTGTAAATTTTTAGAATTTTATTTTTTTCAGTTTTTGATATTCTCAAGTGCGTTCTGATAAAAAGTTCTGATAAAAAGTCACTGCATGGTTTTTAGTTTGAATGGATTTGTTTTTAACAATTTAACCTTTTGACTCTTAGACGGTTTTCAATAAAAATTGAATTTTTTAAAAAGTTTTTCAAAACATTTCCAATTTATTTATTTTTTCTTTTATCAGTAGCCAGGTAACTTCACCCAAGGTTTGATAGTATGTTATTGAATAGTTGCTAGGGGGCAATTGAATGGCTTTCAACATTTTAATAGAAAGAATTTCTAATTTTTGAAGCAGGTCCAATTAAGTTTTTAAAGCTTCGAATTGGGATACTGGATAGCCTCAAGAGACAAAGAAATGATTCTGAAGATATTTATATCAAGAACTCCAGCAACATTCCCTTATAATTTGCTATAGATTTCTCTTTTTTGTAAATTTTTTGGTCATTTTCAAGTGAATCGATCTTCAAAAGCCAATGAAAATTTTTCAGGTCTTGCAGATATAATACTGGACTGATTTCAAAGGCAAAAAATGGTCTTGAACATATTTTTGAAACATGTATTTTTAAAGGAATGAAATTTTGCCTCAGGGAAAAAATTCTTCAAGAATTTTAGTAATGAGTTTGTTTTTAACTAATTTGTTTCTCATTTTCTTGAGATGATTTTGTTTGTGTTTCAGCTGGCTTTGTTCAATTGTTCTGCTGGTCAAGTAGAGTACATTAAAGTTTTTCATCCAATTTTTTGAATTGTATTTCAGGGCTTGTCCTGCTATGTTTTTTAAAGATGAGAACACACATTTTTCATTGATCTTGCAAAAGGTGATAAACATGTAAAGCCCAGCGGCCACTAAGTTTCTTTAGAGGCACAAAGTGGGTTCTAGTAGTCTTTCAAGTGCTTATAGCTTTGCAGCTGCTAGGATGGCCTTAATTTAAGGTTAAAAGAACATCTTTAGGAGTTTTTGGGCTTAAAAGGGTACAATTTTTTATGTTTTTCGTAATTTTTTGATTTGATTAGTCTCAGGTGGAAGTTTTTAAAAGTTGATGATGGCCTTTTGCGAGACAAAGCTGCTTGTTTTGGGCACTTTATGAGCTATATGTTTTGACACTACAAACACAAACACGCAAAATGATACTAATTTTTGCAATTTTTTCAGGTATTTTGAAAATGTTTGTCAATTTTGGAGTGTTTTTAGGCCTAGGGGTCAAGAAACCTCCTCTAGGGTTTGATAAAGCGATTGATGACAGATTATTGCATAGTTTCTTTTGGTAGTGGAACGCTTTTCATGTTTTTGCCATCATGAAATTTAGCATTTTTGACAAAACTTGCATTTTTTTTGTATTTTTTGAGATTTATTGTCATTATTCAAACTGTTTGAGTCCCAGCGGCCAGAAAACCTAATCAAGGATTGGATAATAAGTTACTTAAAATTTTTAAGTTTTCATGTATTTGGTTTCTGATTTTGAATATCACAAATTTAGCAATTTTTTTGACAAAATTCGTATTATTTCAAGTTTTTATGGATTTGTTTTTAACAATTTAACTTTTTGACTGTTAGAAGTTTTTCAATAAAAATTGAATTTCGTTAAAAGTTTTTCAAAACATTTGCAATTTATTTATTTTTTCTTTTACCTGTACCCAGGTAACTTCATCCAAGGTTTGATAGTATGTTATTAAATAGTTGCTAGGGGGCAATTGAATGGCTTTCAACATTTTAATAGAAAGAATTTCTATTTTTTGAAGCTGGTCCTATTAGGTTTTTAAAGCTTGGAATTGGGATGTTGGATAGCCTCTAGAGACACAGAAATGATTCAAAAGATAGTTATATCAAGAACTCCACCAACATTTCCTTATAATTTGCATTAGATTTCTTTTTCTTTGTAAGTTTTTTTTATCATTTTCAAGATAATCGATCTTCAAAGGCCAATGAAAATTTTTCAGGTCTTGCAGATATAATACTGGACCAATTTCAAAGACAAAAAATGGTCTTGAACATATTTTTGAAACATGTATTTTTAATGGAATGAAATTTTGCCTCAGGGAAAAAATGTTTCAAGAGTTTTAGTAATGAGTTTATTTTTAACTAATTTGTTTCTCATTTTTTGAGATGATTTTTTTTGTGTTTCAACTGGCTTTGTTCAATTGATCTGCTGGTCAAGTAGAGTACTTTTAAGTTTTTCATCCAATTTTTAAATTGTATTTCAGGACTGGTCATGCTATGTTTTTTTATTATGTGTTCACACTTTTTTCAATGATCGTTCAAAACGTGATAAACATGTAAAGCCCAGCGGGCATTAAGTTTCATTAGAGGCCCAAAGTGGGTTTTAGTAACCCTTCAAGTGCTTATAGCGTTGCAGCTGCTGGGATGATCTTAACTTAAGGTCAAAAGGTCATTTTTGGAAGTTTTTGGGCTTAAAAGGGTACAATTTTTCATGTTTTTTGTATTTTTTGTTTTGATTAGTCTCAGTTTGAAGTTTTTAAAAGTTGATGAATGCCCTTTGCGAGACAAAATTGCTTGTTATGGCCATTTTATGAGCTATATATTTTGACACTAAAAACACAAACACGAAAAATGATATTAATTTTTGCAATTTTTTCAGGTTTTTTGAAAATGTTTGTCATTTTTTGAGGTTTTTTAGGCCTAAGTGTCAAGAAACTTCCTCTAGGTTTTGGTAAAGGGATTGATTACAGATTATTGCATAGTTTCTAATGGTAGTGGAACGGTTTTCATGTTTTTGCGATCTTAAAATTTAGCATTTTTGACAAAACTTTCAATTTTTTTTGTTTATTTTGGAGATTTATTGTCATTTTTCAAATTGTTCGAGTTTCAGCGGCCAGAAATTCTAATCAGGGGTTGGATAATGAATTACTGAAAATTTTTGAAGTTTTCTTGTATTTGGTTTCTGATTTTAAATATCACAAATATAGCAATTTTTTTGGACAAAGTTCGCATTTTATCAGGTTTTTGAAAATTTTCGTCTTCTTTTCAGTTTTTCCAGCTTCAGGGACCAGGCAGTCTCCTTTGAGGTTTGTTAATAAGGCACTGCATAGTTTCTAGTAAGAATGGTATGGATTTGGACAATTTATTGCCTCAATTTTAAGCTTTTTTTGATCAAATCTGAAATTGTATTAAGGCTTAGTTTTTGTCAGTTTTTGATATTCTCATGTGCGTTCTGATAAAATGTTCTGATAAAAAGTCAATGCATGGTTTTTAGTTTGAATGGATTTGTTTTTTGCAATTTAGCCTTTTGTCTTTTAGGAGTTTTTTTATTAAAATTTGCATTTCCTGTAAGTTTTTTTCAAAACATTTGCAATTTAATTATTTTTTTCTTTCCTCAGTAGCCAGGTAACTTCATCCAAGGTTTGATAGTATTTTATTAAATAGTTGCTAGGGGCAATTGAATGGCTTTCATTATTTTAATAGAAAGAATTTCGTTTTTTTGAAGCTAGGCCAATTGGGTTTTTAAAGCTTGGAATTGGGATACTGGATAGCCTCTAGAGACACAGAAATGATTCTGAAGATATTTATATCAAGAATTCCAGCAACATTTCCTTATAATTTGCACTAGATTTCTTTCTTTGTAAATTTTTTGTTCATTTTCAAGTTAATCGATCTTCAAAAGCCAATGATAATTTTTCAGGTCTTGCAGATATAATAATGGACCAATCTCAAAAACAAAAAATGGTCTTGAACATATTTTTGAAACATGTATTTTTAAGGGAATGAAACTTTGCCTAAGGAAAAAAATGCTTCAAGAATTTTAGTATTGAGTATATTTTTAATTAAATTGTTTGATTGTTTTAGTTTCTCAATTTTTTGAGATGATTTTGGTTGTGTTTCAGCTGGCTTTGCTCAATTGATCTGCTGGTCAAGTAGAGTACTTTTAAATTTTTCATCCAATTTTTACATTGTATTTCAGGACTGGTCCTGCTATGTTTTTTAAGAGGTGTACACACATTTTTCAATGATCTTTCAAAACGTGATAAACATGTAAAACCCAGCGGCCACTAAGTTTCTTCAGAGGCCCAAAGTGGGTTCTAGTAGTCTTTCAAGTGCTTTTAGCGTTGCAGCTGCTGGTATGGCCTTAATTTAAGGTCAATGAAGTTTTTGGTCTTGAAAGTGTACCATTTTTTATGTTTTTTGTATTTTTTGTTTTGATTAGTCTCAGGTTGAAGTTTTTAAAAAATGATGAAAGCCCTTTGCGAGACAAAATTGCTTGTTATGGCCATTTTATGAGCTATATATTTTGACACTACAAACACAAACACGCAAAATGATACTAATTTTTGCAATTTTTTCAGGTTTTTTGAAAATGTTTGTCATTTTTTGATATTTTTTAGGCCTAAGTGTCAAGAAACCTCCTCTAGGTTCTGATAAAGGGATTGATGACAATTATTTGCATAGTTTCTAATGGTTGTGGAAGGGTTTTCATGTTTTTGCGATCATGAAATTTAGCATTTTTGACAAAACTTTCAATTTTTCTCGTATTTTTTGGAGATTTATTGTCATTATTCAAATTGTACGAGTCCCAGCGGCCAGAAATTCTAATCAGGGGTTGGATAATAAATTACTGAAAATTTTTGTAAAGTTTTCTTCTATTTGGTTTTTGATTTTAAATATCTCAAATTTAGCAATTTTTTTGGACAAAATTCGCATTTTTTCTGGTTTTTGAAAGTTTTTGTCTTCTTTTCATTTTTTCCAGCTTGAGGGACCAGGAAATCTCTTTCGACGTTTGTTAATAAGGAACTGCATAGTTTCTAGTAGAAATTGTATGGATTTTGACACTTTATTGCCTCAATTTTAAGCATTTTTTGATCAAATCTGAAATTTTTAAGGCTTAGTTTTTGTCAGTTTTTGGTATTCTCATGTGCGTTCTGATAGAAAATTCTGATAAAAAGTCAATGCATGGTTTTTAGTTTGAAAGGATTTATTTTTTGCAATTTAACATTTTGTCTTTTAGGAGTTTTTTATTAAAAGTTGCATTTTCTTTAAAGTTTTTTCAAAAACATTTGCAATTTATTTTTTTCTCTTTCCTCAATAGCCACGTAACCTCAACCAAGGTTTGATAGTATTTTTTAAATAGTTGCTAGGGGGCAATTGAATGGCTTTCAACATTTTAATAGAAAGAATTTCGTTTTCTTGAAGCTAGGCCAATTGGGTTTTTAAAGCTTGGAATTGGGATACTGGATAGCCTCTACAGACACAGAATTGATTCTGAAGATATTTATATCAAGAATTCCAGCCACATTTCCTTATAATTTGCAATAGATTTCTTTTTTTTGTAAATTTTTTGTTCATTTTCAAGTTAATCGACCTTCAAAAGCCAATTATAATTTTTCAGGTCTTGCAGATATAATACTGGATCGATTTCAAAAACAAAAAATGATCCTGAACATATTTTTGAAACATGTATTTTAAAAGGTATGAAACTTTGCCTGAGGAAAAAAATGCTTCAAATTTTTAATAATGAGTATATTTTTAATTAATTTGTTTGATTGTTTTAGTTTCTCAATTTTTTGAAATGATTTTGTTTGTGTTTCAGCTGGCTTTGTTCAATTGATCTGCTGGTCAAGTAGAGTACTTTTAAGTTTTTCATCCTATTTTTTGAATTGTATTTCAGGACTTGTCCTGCTATGTTTTTTAAGATGTGTACGCACATTTTTCATTGATCTTTCTAAACGCGATAAACATGTAAAGTCCAGCGGCCACAAAGTTTCTTTAGAGGCCCAAAATGGGTTCTAGTAGCATTTCAAGTGCTTTTAGCGTTGCAGCTGCTGGGATCGCTTTTATTTAAGGTTAATGGGTCATTTTTAGGAGTTTTTGGGCTTAAAAGTGTACAATTTTTCTTGTTTTTTGTAATTTTTTGTTTTGATTAGTTTCAGTTTGAAGTTTTTAAAAGTTGATGAAGGCCTTTTGCGAGACAAAATTGCTTGCATATATTTCGACACTGCAAACACAAACACGCAAAATGATACTATTATTTGCAATTTTTTCAGGTTTTTTGAAAATGTTTGTCTTTTTTTGAGTTTTTTATGCCCAGGTATCAAAAAACCTCCTATAGGGTTTGATAAAGGGACTGATGACAGATTATTGCATAGTTTCTAATGGTAGTGGAACGGTTTTCATGTTTTTGCCATCATGAAATTTAGCATTTTTGACAAAACTTGCAATTTGTTTCGTATTTTTTGAGATTTATTGTCATTATTCAAATTCTTTGAGTCCCAGCGGCAGAAACCTTAATCGCTACTTAACGCAATTCTAGCCCGAATTCAACCCCCAAAACAAAATATATCTACAATTGACTAAAATTTATTATAAATTTCACTTTAAGAAACCAAAAGTTAAACCAGAACTCATCCCCCAGAAAACCTTAATCAGGGGTTGGATAATAAGTTACTGAAAATTTTTGTAAAGTTTTCTTGTGTTTGGTTTCTGATTTTGAATGTCACAAATTTAGCAATTTTTTTCACAAAATTCGTATTTCTTCAAGTTTTTTGAAAATTTTCGTCATCTTTTCAGTTTTTCCAGCTTGAGGGACCAGGAAATCTCTTTTGACGTTTGTTAATAAGGAACTGCATAGTTTCTAGTAGAAATTGTATGGATTTTGACACTTTATTGCCTCAATTTTAAGCATTTTTTGATCAAATCTGAAATTTTTAAGGCTTAGTTTTTGTCAGTTTTTGATATTCTCATGTGCGTTCTGATAGAAAATTCTGATAAAAAGTCAATGCATGGTTTTTAGTTTGAAAGGATTTATTTTTTGCAATTTAACATTTTGTCTTTTAGGAGTTTTTTATTAAAAGTTGCATTTTCTTTAAAGTTTTTTCAAAAACATTTGCAATTTATTTATTTTTTTCTTTCCTCAATAGCCACGTAACCTCAACCAAGGTTTGATAGTATTTTTTAAATAGTTGCTAGGGGGCAATTGAATGGCTTTCAACATTTTAATAGAAAGAATTTCGTTTTCTTGAAGCTAGGCCAATTGGGTTTTTAAAGCTTGGAATTGGGATACTGGATAGCCTCTACAGACACAGAATTGATTCTGAAGATATTTATATCAAGAATTCCAGCAACATTTCCTTATAATTTGCAATAGATTTCTTTTTTTGTAAATTTTTTGTTCATTTTCAAGTTAATCGACCTTCAAAAGCCAATTATAATTTTTCAGGTCCTACAGATAAAATACTGGACCGATTTCAAAAACAAAAAAATGATCCTGAACATATTTTTGAAACATGTATTTTAAAAGGGATGAAACTTTGCCTGAGGAAAAAATGCTTCAAGAGTTTTAGTAATGAGTATATTTTTAATTAATTTGTTTGATTGTTTTAGTTTCTCAATTTTTTGACATGATTTTGTTTGTGTTTCAGCTGGCTTTGTTCAATTGATCTGCTGGTCAAGTAGAGTACTTTTAAGTTTTCCATCCTATTTTTTGAATTGTATTTCAGGACTTGTCCTGCTATGTTTTTTAAGATGTGTACGCACATTTTTCATTGATCTTTCTAAACGCGATAAACATGTAAAGCCCAGCGGCCACAAAGTTTCTTTAGAGGCCCAAAATGGGTTCTAGTAGCATTTCAAGTGCTTTTAGCGTTGCAGCTGCTGGGATGGCTTTTATTTAAGGTTAATGGGTCATTTTTAGGAGTTTTTGGTCTTAAAAGTGTACAATTTTTCTTGTTTTTTGTAATTTTTTGTTTTGATTAGTTTCAGTTTGAAGTTTTTAAAAGTTGATGAAGGCCTTTTGCGAGACAAAATTGCTTGCATATATTTCGACACTACAAACACAAACACGCAAAATGATACTAATATTTGCAATTTTTTCAGGTTTTTTGAAAATGTTTGTCTTTTTTTGAGTTTTTTATGCCCAGGTATCAAAAAACCTCCTCTAGGGTTTGATAAAGGGACTGATGACAGATTATTGCATAGTTTCTAATGGTAGTGGAACGGTTTTCATGTTTTTGCCATCATGAAATTTAGCATTTTTGACAAAACTTGCAATTTGTTTCGTATTTTTTGAGATTTATTGTCATTATTCAAATTCTTTGAGTCCCAGCGGCAGAAACCTTAATCGCTACTTAACGCAATTCCAGCCCGAATTCAACCCCCAAAACAAAATATATCTACAATTGACTAAAATTTATTATAAATTTCACATTAAGAAACCAAAAGTTAAACCAGAACTCATCCCCCAGAAAACCTTAATCAGGGGTTGGATAATAAGTTACTGAAAATTTTTGTAAAGTTTTCTTGTGTTTGGTTTCTGATTTTGAATGTCACAAATTTAGCAATTTTTTTCACAAAATTCGTATTTCTTCAGGTTTTTTTGAAAATTTTCGTCATCTTTTCACTTTTTCCAGCTTCAGGGACCAGGCAATCTCCTTTGAAATTTGTTAATAGGGCACTGCATAGTTTCTAGTATCAATGGAATGGTTTTTTAACATTTTAATGTCTCGATTTTAAGCATTTTTTGATAAAATCTGTAATTTTTTAGAACTTAGTTATTTTCAGTTTTTGATATTCTCAAGTGCGTTCTGATAAAAAGTTTTGATAAAAATTCATTGCATGGTTTTTAAGTTTGAATGGATTTGTTTTTAGCAATTTAACCTTTTGACTTTTAGACTTTTTTTCATTAAATTTTGCCTTTTCTTTAAAGTTTTTTCAAACTATTCGCAATTTTTTTTATTTTTTTTCATTCCTCAGTAGCCAGGTAACTTCATCCAAGGTTTGATAGTTTGTTATTAAATAGTTGCTAGGGGGCAATTGAATGGCTTTCAACAGTTTAATAGAAAGAATTTCGTTTTTTTGAAGCTAGGCCAATTTGGTTTTTAAAGCTTGAAATTGGGATACTGGATAGCCTCTAGAGAAACAGAAATGATTTTGAAGATATTTATATCAAGAATTCCAGCAACATTTCCTTATATTTTGCAATATATTTCTTTTTTGTAAATTTTTTGTTCATTTGCGAATTAATCGATCTTCAAAAGCCAATGAAAATATTTCAGGTTCTGCAGATATAATACTGAACCGATTTCCGAAACAAAAATTGATTTTGAACATATTTTTGAAATAGGTGTTTTTAAAGGACAAAATTTAGCTAGAGGTTTAAAAGCTTCAAGAGTTTAAGCAATGAGTACATTTTTGTTTAGTTTTGATTCTTTCAATTTACCAATTTTTAGATGATTTTTTTTGTGTTCTGTTGGCATTGTTCAATTGATCTGCTGGTAAGGTAGAGTAGGTCTGAGTTTATCATTCAGTTCTATGATTTGTGTTTCAGGACGTTTCCAGCTATGTTTTTTAATTACTAATGCAGTATTACAGAGCTGCTCTAAAAGAACGAACAAAAAATTAATCCCGCAAAGCAAATCAACCGTATACATTTATGCGTTAATTATCACCACTCTTAGCACCCGTGAAACAATAAACGTGCTCTTAGACTAACAATATATTAGCATTTGAGCCTTTACTTTTCTAATTAATAAATGAGCCTAAAATTAGACGTGGATTATCCAGGGTCAAACTCACCTTAGAATTAGAACTAATTATGAGTAGGCGCCGCTAATACTGCTCAATTTCCCTGCTCTTTGACTGACATAGCTCTTTGACATGCAACTCAGGGGAACTACTAAAGGCAATGCCGATGCATCTGTCGAAAAGCAATAATTTCCTCAACAAATTTCAAGGTTGCAATAGCAGAAGGCGAAGAATTAAGGCGCCTACGCAAGAATGAAACAGGCTCAAAGACTCCAGATTTTCAATTTTTTTAGGAGAAAAAACAATAATAATTAATAGTTTCATGAGATGAGTCGAGTCAATTTTCTCGATTTCTCGGCCAATAAGAAATTTAGGAAACCGTTTCACTACGAACGTGAAGGTGGTTTTCCGCCCTCTATCGGACCGATGCTTCGCTGATAATATTGAGAAAAACAAGCAGGATGGGATTATTAGTGTTCTGAGCTAGACCACAGAAAACGGTCCTCTTTCATTGTTAGTAAATTTCAACCAAAATAAATTCAACAAGTAAACTGTTTAAACAGTAAAAAACATACACAATAAAAAAAACTTTTCTTCAGAACTTTTCATAATATTTTTCCGATTAACGGAACAATTTTCCGACGCCCAAGAACTGTTGAAACAATAGCGATCAAGCTCATCTCGATGATGCAACAACGCAACAGGTAATTATTAAGCTGTGTTTTATACTCACTTTATTTACAAATTAAACACTTTCAGCTCCCCAATCTCTAAATTGAGACTTATTGCACAAACAGGTCTTAGTAAAAAATATAAATCGATTTGTTATATCTTTTATCAAAATAAATCGGCATACATAAAGATGTCTCGCAATGTTTGATCTGTAACAGCCCGGTCTAATTTGATAACTGGTGTGCCCACAGGAAAGAATCACGCCTGAAATTTTGCTTTTCTGTCCGATTAAAATAAAATAATGAAATAATCACTAGCACAGCAGGGAACGCACACTACATTAAAGACAAATGGCGTGTTTTATATCAGCTTTCTCACCAAAATATAGTAAATTTACAAAAAAATGGAGACAGGCAGTTGATTCCATACTATTGTAAAATTGTTCTGCTGACCCAGGTGGGGTAATCTGTGTCCAATTTTTTGTTCATTTATATACAAATTGATGTATTTACCGGATTCGGTCCCCCCAAGACGTATTTAACCTAACTTTGCCTAACTTCTATCAAATTTGTGGTTGAATTTTACCAATTTCACACTATTGAACACGATTTTATCTAGAAATCATCCCTACAAAACCGATTAGCGCCAAATTTTGCCTAAGTTTCGTCAAATTTTTAGGTTAATTATTAGCATTTTCATTCTGAATAATCAAAATTCAGCCGGATTCGATCCCCAGAAAAACGTAATTGGCGTAATTTTCACCCAATTTTTTTTCCAAATTTATCTCTGAATGTTAGCATTTTCACGCTATTTATTGCTTTTCTAGCCAGAATTCAACCCCCAAAAACAAAATATATCTACAATTGACTAAAATTTATTATAAGTTTCACTTTAAGAAACCGAAAGTTAAACCATTTTTCATCCCCCAAATGTCTAATTAAACTAAATTTTATACAATTTTCATCGCATTTATGGTTCAATTACGTTCTCTTCAATCAAATTAATTAAATTTTAACCAGAATTTCTCCCCCAAAACAAACTTAGAGTAACATATGTCCAAATTGTACTAGAATTTTGCCTGAAATTTGGCATTATTGTACTATTTAACAAAAATTTAGGCAAATCTCTGCCCCCCAAAATGTGATCAGAGTAATATATATTCAATTTTCATCAAATTTTTACTAAAATTGTTGTGTAGGTGCAATAATTATCCAAATATTAACCCGAATTCGTCCCACCAAGAGCAGAAATTTAGTGATTTATCACCAATTTGGCCGAATTTTGCCCAAGTTCTGAAAAAATAGGCTATTTGGAGAGCATTAATTTGCAATTCTTGCCAATTAATAAGCAGTTTATTGTGAAATTTTGCAATTTTAACGCAGATTTTACGCAATTTAACCACTTTTGCCCCAAAAAAGACGCAAAGTATAGGGAAATTTATCCTAGCGCGAAAGCGGAAAAAACAAGCGCAAAAGCGAAAAATATTAAGAAGGTTCGCCAAAATAACTACAATTACTCTCAGTAAAAAACTGTAAATTGTACTTCTAACACAAAGGTTCGTAAAATCACACATTAAAGCGTAAACTAACAAAATTTCATCATAAATAAAAGTTCGTAACAAAAAAAACGATAGCAATTACGCTGTTTTCCTAATTCCCAACGTACTATAAGTCATGTATTAAAGTTTTTTATACTTTTTGCTAAAATTTTCCAAAAAAAATTATTGAAATTAACTTTTACAAAAATGAGAATAACCAATTTTATATGACGCATATGCAAAAACACGTTGATCGTTTAATTATTACAATTAAAGAAGACAACAATATCGCTAAAGTTTCTTTTTATTTAACCCATCTTAATGGAACACAATTAGCAGTTTTCTAGAAGTTACCAATATATAATAGAGTAGGTATTTAAATAAATTTTGTACATTAAAATCCAAATTTTAGCAAAGTAGAAATACCCAATTCTGTGTACGTTTATGAAAAGGCAAAGAAGGTTGTCACATTCTACACTGAAGGAAACTATATTTACAAAGCGGATTATTACAATTTACCCTTAGGTCAGCCAAAAAACTTTGGCTCAAAGTTTAACAGAATACAAAACTACCATCATTACTGTATTTAAATTGAACATTCAGACGGTACATACCCATGGTTATTGAACTATACATTTGAACAATCAGATAGCCATTCGTGGATAGAATAATTAAGCACAAATATCGGAAAAACCATTGAAATCGGAATATAATCACTGAACGGACCAAAACAAATCGAGTTTGTAGAAAAACGCAAACGGTTTCAATTTTAAGTCTGTTCCTAATGTAAATTTTCCGAAACCAGATTCAAGTATTAGCTTTTATATAACTTTTTATACTTACAGTTAAGCATTTAATCGAATGAAATCATATTGAAAAGGCAAATTAAACCCTGCACTGTCATGACAAATCTAGTTGCGTACCCTGATATTGACTTTGAAAAATTCACTGGACTAGATCTATCTGAAGACGCTCAGGAATGTTTTAATTTAATACAAAAAAAATATATAATTCTCTCGGGGAACACGCTCTGCTGACCCAGACCCACAAGCGAAGTATGATGCGCGGCGAAAGGTTTTTTGCGGTTCTGTTTTACGAGCATTTTTGGCAAAGTGGTTTAAATCACTAGCTCCTGTGTGAATTGGAATCAGGTCGAAAAAAATTATCAATAGGTTTACTGATGCTGCGGATAAATACAGGAAACGTATCGAAGTAGAAAACGTATAACGGCAACCGGACGAACTTCTTAAAAATTTTATACTCAGATTAACAAAATGAATAAAAAAGGACGGCCAGATTTGAATTTAATGCTAACAATTGAACAATGAAAACTATGGAATAATTCAAGAGAGGTCTCGCTGAATAATCACTTAAACAAAAAGCACATCAGTTACTAATAGAAAACCCAAGCACAACGTGGCATCAATTGCAGGACCATGCATCCAATACAGAATTAAGCTACTCAATGGGCAGTGGATTCACAGATACTTCATCCATCAGTAGAGAAAAAAATTAAGAATTGCTTAAATAAAAAAATCAACTGAAAGAATGGAAAAAGTAAACGCCACTTACCCAAACAACAATCAAACAGATAATCCCAGTTTCATTCAAAATTAAACTAGGTTTTGTAAGTTTTGCAAACGTTCTGGTCACACGCTTATTGCTTTAAATACACGGAATTCAAAAACGAGAATCGTTCACCTCCCCAATATCGAAAATAATTTACTGATAACTACAGGCGAAATTGCAGTCAATCGCCCGCTCAAAAATTGTCACGAATCAATAAGTTAAGGGAAAACAGGAACAAAAACTATCAGCAAAATAGTAGTAACAATTATAATCAAAACCAAACCAGATACAACCACGTAGTAAATATCGGTCTCCACACCCAACAAGTCAGTCTAATCAATCCAGAATCTGTCATAATCAGTGTAGATCACAAGACTGGCAAAATAATGATAGGTATAATAAAACAACTATCAAAATAACAGCATGATCTAGCAAAAATTGCGCAAAAATTTCACGTCAAACTCTTACCGAATTCAACTCTTGCCAAACAAAGACCCTCTAAGGTACCTCTACAGTACCAAGAAAAGTTAGAGAATATATTGGAAATATTGTGTAAAGCAGGTATCATTCGAGAGATGAGTAGTGATAGAGAATTGTTATTTAAATTTATCAATCCAATCAATATCCTACCCAAGGGGAACACTGTCAAATTGTTAATAGATGCTGGATATTTGAATTCAGTCACAGATTTGAGTAGATATTCATGTCCGCTTTAAACTTTTGGAACGTCATTGACTAGACTAAAGAGATTTTTTTTCACAACGAGTGTTCTTTGTTCGGCATACAACCAAATACCTCTAACAGAAGAAACTAAACAATTTGTGAGCTTTGTAGGAGGGCGAAAACAATACACAATTGAACGTGGATTCTATGGTCATGAGGATTTTCTAATTTCTTTAGTCGAATAATGACAATACACTTCACACCTTTGATTAGAAACAATCAAGCATATTCACATATTTCTATTAATTTATACCAATCCGTTGGAGACACAAATAAAAATAATGCTTTAGAAACATCATTTTTGCTAAACACTGGAGCCTCAAGCTCAAAAATTAAATATCACACAAATCTCTGCAAAACACAAAAACATGAAATTTAAATTCCAAAAACCATCTTTCTGCACTGAATGTTGAAAATTAAAACTTCTGGAACAAACTAAATCCAAATTTTCATTTGATATAACAGGCAAATATCACGTGGATGTTACCGCATGGATATCGGCTAAAAATAGATGTAAACAAAACTTATTGGGAATGGATTTTATTGAAAATACGTTAAACTCCATCGATACATCTGCACCAAAAATAGATCTTAAAATCTTTCCTGGATTTGCTGTTTTTCGTTTTCAAACAAAAAGCTACCCACACAATAGTGCATTTAAAATTGTAACTCTTGAACAACCTTTGCCATTAGCACCGCAGTCATCACGAGATATATCGATCAGACCCCCAACGAATTTTTTCCCGGAAGGAACTTATCTACACATAAAATGTCCAAAGCTTCAGAAAAGAATAAGAAGAACTTCCAAATATGCTAAAAAATCCTCAAAATTGCAATGTTTTCATAAAAAAAGGTCTAAATGGTCACACATTGGAAGACATTGAGATAAAACAAAAACCCGAATCTTCGTCATTGATAACATAGCCTTCGTGAATCATCTAATGAATAGTGATACGAATTGGGATCAGATCTTTCATGTGATTGAAAACCAAAACCCCAAAAAGACATCAAAATTAATTTTCACAGAACTAACGAAAGCAAAAGAAAAGCTTAAAAAATCTGAAAAAAAACGTCATCGGGATTTCACAAACCAGTACGAATTCAGCAGCGATTTAAAAGATCGTAGGCCACAATTTGGAAAAAATGACAAGGGTGTACGACCAATAGAATTACCCAGAGATCAACTTAAGGGTTTCCCAAGAGTTGATCAAACAAACCTTAAAAATATTGACTTCAGCGGAACAGAAATTAATAATGAAAAATTTTAAAGTTGATGAAAAATTGAATGAAAAACAAATATGTTTACTCAAAGCACCAGCATGATCTAGGCAAAATTACGCAACAGTTTTACATGAAACTCTTACCGAATTCAACTCTTGCCAAACAGAGACCCTCTAAGGTACCTCTAAGGTTCCTCTACACTACCAAGAAAAATTAGAGAATGTATTGAAAATATTGTGTAAAGCAGGTATCATTCGAGAGATGAGTATTGATAGAGAAATGTTATGCAAATTTATCAATCCAATCAACATCCTACCCAAAGGGAATACTGTCAAATTGTTAATAGATGCTGGATATTTGAATTCAGTCACAGATTTGAGTAGATTTTCATGTCCGCTTTAGTTTTTTGGAACGTTATTGGCTAGACTAAAGGGATATTTTTTCACAACGAGTGATCTTTGTTCGGCATACAATCAAATAGCCCTAACAGAAGAAACTAAACAATTTGTGAGATTTGTAGGAGGGCGAAAACAATACACAATTGAACGTGGATTCTATCGTTATGCGGATTTTCTAATTTCTTTAGTCAAATAATGACAATACAATTCGCAACTTTGATTAGAAACAATCAAGCTATCACATACATTGATGATACAAAAAATCAATCAAAAACAGAAGCAGAAATGTTTAAAGTCATTCATAAATACCTTCACCTACAGAGAAAATCAGGCTCAAAGCGCAACCTGAGAAAACAAAATTCTTTCTAAGAAAGGTTCAATTTCTCGAACATGTAGTAAGTATGGATGGAATACAACCAGTGAAGAAGCGAGTTGCAGATCTTAAAGCATTAAAATCACCAGAAGACAAGTGTGATCTGATGAGAGTCTTAGTATGTCTAGGATTCTATAGCTTGTATATCAAAAATTTACATGTAGACTGCAAACTGTTCTACAATTTAACCCTATCTGATATCAATTTGGCTTGGACGCCCGAACACAAAAATTTTTTTCAGGATATCAAATGCGGAATCAGTTAGGTTGACATTTTGGCAATACCTGATACTGAATACCATTTTCCTTTGGCATGTTGACGCTTCATCAATTTGAGTAAGCTCAATTCTAGTTCAAGAATTCCCAAAAAAAAAAGAAACGAATATTTTCGTTTAATTCCAGAATTTGCACTAAGCAGAACAAAAAATGCGCACAACAGCGAGTGAACTTTGTGGAGTAATATCCGTTTTGCAAACTTACTTAATTGGTACTCCCCATCATGTATATCTCTATACAGACCATAAACCTATAGTGTACCTATACGACAGACAAGGAGAGCCCACACATCAATTTTTTCGCCAACAATTAGTAATATCACAATTCGAAAAATTAGAAAAAATCTGGACCGATGGAACAATTTTAGCTTTTCCAGATATTCTTGGTCGCAATGTAAAAATTAAAGATCTTGACAGACACCAACTCAAACCCAAAAAAATACAAAAAAAATAAGTTTTTGCGATCAAAACGGTAACGAAGAAAAATACTTCCTTCTGCGCGACAATGAAAAGGATCCAGCAGACGATTTTTTCCAATTGTTAACAAAGCAAAAACAGTAATTGAGAAATACACGTTTAATAATGATAAAACAATCCGACTACAATATGACCTTAACCAAAACAGACAATGTAGAAGAAAACTTTGCATATGGCTCGTCCATCAACCGGTATAGAACTCATCATAATAGTAACATAACTTCGATATATGAAGAGGTTGAGTCTGATACCTCTGATTGACGGGGAGCTATTAGACTTTAAAACTGAGTTTAAATTGTTTGACGAAAATTCCCCTATTCAACCTGAAAATTCCTAAGACGAAAGCCAGGGGATGCATGAAGATGAAACATTTTCTTCTGTTGAATAAGACATGATCTTCCTTACAAGAAATTTTTTTCCTGATAAAACGGAAATAGTGAAAAACTCACCCCATCCTTCAAAGATAAAAATGCAAAAAAACTAATAAAAAACTTACGACATATGCTAACGAAGTTGATATCAATACCGCAATAATTTGTCGAGAACAATTAAAAGATCATGTTTCACAACAAGTTTGTCAAATGAGGTAAAACAACAAAAATGGGGAAAATATCGAATACCGTCAATCAAAAGCAATAACGTCTTACATTAACAAATTTGAAAAACTGTGTTTCGTGGGAAATCTAATTTGTATCAATGAAATTTCCGGAGTCCCAGACATTAAATATTTAAAAATTTGTGTTCCGCTATCCTTTTTTATAGGATTTCCTGCTAGCACAACAAGACATATAGGACTTTAACAAAACACTTGCTAACATAAAATGTTTTTTCTTTTGGCCCGGTTTGTACAAATGGATATCAGAATTATTTTCTGATTGCCTTGACTGTCAAAACAATAAACATAAATGAAAAAGTTTTCACAAAGCGGACTGACACAGTACCTTTTCAATTCCATATTGTTCACATTGATCATAAAGGACCTTTGAACCAGACATCCAATGGAAAACATCACTGCTTGGTAATTGTAGATTCCTTCACGCGTTCGACTCAATTTTATCCAGTAAGGTCAACCAACGCTGTTGATACTATTCAGGCACTTGAACAAATTATTGTTTCGTTTACAACTCACGCTCCAAGAACAGCTTTCTCACCGTGGACTAACGGAAAGGTGAAGTACAAAACAAAAATCTAGGTGCCACTTTCAAATAGTTTTGAATCGGGCCCAAGGTCGATGGATAAACTAGACCTAAAACTTTTATTCGCGCACAATACTTTACCAAACGCAAGCACAGGTGTTTCTCCATATGAGACGGTGTTTGGACAAAAACCTCAATTTATATTTAATGCAAGGTCTTTTAAAAGATTCTAAATTAGCATACACTTCGGAGTTCTGTATGGACCTTCCATTGCAGTGACACAACTTACAAACATCAAAAACATCAAAATAGATAAACTATTGAAACCAACTATTAACAATTCACTCCTGCATTGAAAAAACTGCTTCAAACAAATTTACAATAAAGTCTACCAACAAATCTTTGAATATAATATGCGAGCACAAATAAACTACAATAAACACAAATTAGGTAAACCTCTAGAAATTGGTCAAAAAATTCTATTGAAAAATCATCATATTGAAATAGGTAAATCGAAAAAGTTACAAAACTTAATATAGTTAAACTGAGAAGTTATCTTTGATAGCAACATTGATTCTACAATTTAACCCTATCTGATATCAATTTGGCTTGGACGCCCGAACACAAAAATTTTTTTCAGGATATCAAATGCGGAATCAGTTAGGTTGACATTTTGGCAATACCTGATACTGAATACCATTTTCCTTTGGCATGTTGACGCTTCATCAATTTGAGTAAGCTCAATTCTAGTTCAAGAATTCCCAAAAAAAAGAAACGAATATTTTCGTTTAATTCCAGAATTTGCACTAAGCAGAACAAAAAATGCGCACAACAGCGAGTGAACTTTGTGGAGTAATATCCGTTTTGCAAACTTACTTAATTGGTACTCCCCATCATGTATATCTCTATACAGACCATAAACCTATAGTGTACCTATACGACAGACAAGGAGAGCCCACACATCAATTTTTTTGCCAACAATTAGTAATATCACAATTCGAAAAATTAGAAAAAATCTGGACCGATGGAACAATTTTAGCTTTTCCAGATATTCTCGGTCGCAATGTAAAAATTAAAGATCTTGACAGACACCAACTCAAACCCAAAAAAATACAAAAAAAATAAGTTTTTGCGATCAAAACGGTAACGAAGAAAAATACTTCCTTCTGCGCGACAATGAAAAGGATCCAGCAGACGATTTTTTCCAATTGTTAACAAAGCAAAAACAGTAATTGAGAAATACACGTTTAATAATGATAAAACAATCCGACTACAATATGACCTTAACCAAAACAGACAATGTAGAAGAAAACTTTGCATATGGCTCGTCCATCAACCGGTATAGAACTCATCATAATAGTAACATAACTTCGATATATGAAGAGGTTGAGTCTGATACCTCTGATTGACGGGGAGCTATTAGACTTTAAAACTGAGTTTAAATTGTTTGACGAAAATTCCCCTATTCAACCTGAAAATTCCTAAGACGAAAGCCAGGGGATGCATGAAGATGAAACATTTTCTTCTGTTGAATAAGACATGATCTTCCTTACAAGAAATTTTTTTCCTGATAAAACGGAAATAGTGAAAAACTCACCCCATCCTTCAAAGATAAAAATGCAAAAAAACTAATAAAAAACTTACGACATATGCTAACGAAGTTGATATCAATACCGCAATAATTTGTCGAGAACAATTAAAAGATCATGTTTCACAACAAGTTTGTCAAATGAGGTAAAACAACAAAAATGGGGAAAATATCGAATACCGTCAATCAAAAGCAATAACGTCTTACATTAACAAATTTGAAAAACTCTGTTTCGTGGGAAATCTAATTTGTATCAATGAAATTTCCGGAGTCCCAGACATTAAATATTTAAAAATTTGTGTTCCGCTATCCTTTTTTATAGGATTTCCTGCTAGCACAACAAGACATATAGGACTTTAACAAAACACTTGCTAACATAAAATGTTTTTTCTTTTGGCCCGGTTTGTACAAATGGATATCAGAATTATTTTCTGATTGCCTTGACTGTCAAAACAATAAAAATAAATGAAAAAGTTTTCACAAAGCGGACTGACACAGTACCTTTTCAATTCCATATTGTTCACATTGATCATAAAGGACCTTTGAACCAGACATCCAATGGAAAACATCACTGCTTGGTAATTGTAGATTCCTTCACGCGTTCGACTCAATTTTATCCAGTAAGGTCAACCAACGCTGTTGATACTATTCAGGCACTTGAACAAATTATTGTTTCGTTTACAACTCACGCTCCAAGAACAGCTTTCTCACCGTGGACTAACGGAAAGGTGAAGTACAAAACAAAAATCTAGGTGCCACTTTCAAATAGTTTTGAATCGGGCCCAAGGTCGATGGATAAACTAGACCTAAAACTTTTATTCGCGCACAATACTTTACCAAACGCAAGCACAGGTGTTTCTCCATATGAGACGGTGTTTGGACAAAAACCTCAATTTATATTTAATGCAAGGTCTTTTAAAAGATTCTAAATTAGCATACACTTCGGAGTTCTGTATGGACCTTCCATTGCAGTGACACAACTTACAAACATCAAAAACATCAAAATAGATAAACTATTGAAACCAACTATTAACAATTCACTCCTCCATTGAAAAAAATGCTTCAAACAAATTTACAATAAAATCTACCAACAAATCTTTGAATATAATATGCGAGCACAAATAAACTACAATAAACACAAATTAGGTAAACCTCTAGAAATTGGTCAAAAAATTCTATTGAAAAATCATCATATTGAAATAGGTAAATCGAAAAAGTTACAAAACTTAATATAGTTAAACTGAGAAGTTATCTTTGATAGCAAAAATTCTGTGAAAAAACGTAACACGTCGAAATCATTAAGTTAAATACAACCCCGCTGAGGAAACAGTTCAAAACTTACTTTAGACTACGGAATCGATAGTAGTAATTCAGATAAATTTTACAAAAACTTGATGACGAGACAAATATAAAATTTGAACATCCCTTTAACTAAATATGTCTTTCAAAATTCTTGTAACACTGATAACCTCACAGTGGCACAACTAGTACAGAATCTTAAAGGTCTCGATGAAAAAATGATGAAGATAAAACCCTAACCAATAATGATTCAGTTTTCGAGGGAAGTGGCCAAAGTGGCTCTAAGCCAATTTCAGGAAACATTAATGAAAATCTATATCGATCATTGACCCCTATACATCAATCTAGAAAACCATACTACCCTAATTTAATTCCGATGCGACTACCCCAGACAAGTGTTAACCGAAATCACCAACATCCACGAGGACAAGGACAAAAACAATCAAACAGAAAACAACACAGACACAAATGTTGGATCCTCTAACCGCTCAAAAAATGCACCTGGGCTTGATTTACCTTACTCTGTTTTAGGTACCCATAAACCCAGACAACCTTAACTGGACGTACCTTTTATTAACCAATCTTGACAAACCTCTTCCGGTTCAGGTAGCTGACAAAAACGGGTCGAACAGAAAACCTTGTTATAACAAACAAACTCTATTTCTTTCATTGTAATATTTTTTTATTATTTTTCCCTATTTATTGTCATCATTTTTTAGCTCATATTGAAACTAATGTTATTATTTCTGATGATTTAAATGAGGTTTCTAATAAAATAAGAGTCATTCACGACGATTGCTCTCATCCTTGTTAAAATAACATGCATGCTCTAAGTAAAGTAGCGCATCATAAAATTACACCCGAAAACAATCAGATGGTAGATACTCAAGTAACTCTTTATAAAAGATCTTGCCGCACAATTGTTAAAGCGCTTATGTGCAGAGCAAAAGCAATGCTTTTGCTTTACAATTGTGCTAGGTCACATTTGTCTATTGTTTACAATGCTCCCATAATTACCTACGGTTTCATCTTGAATATTATTGTTCGGAACCTAACAAAACAGGAAAAATGAAAATAACCGTGTTTTGTGACGAAATAGAAGTTGAAATCAAACACAGAGGAAGCAATGTGTCCTACCAGAACATGGGATCATTTTTGGAAAAGAATATTCTAGCTTGTGTGATGCTCGCGGACAAGCAAAGCACTACACATTTGAAACATTGATTCAACAAAGTGTCCTAGATATAAATTGTGAAAGTAGAACCGTTTATAACAGTCAGGGACATAAACTTCCTGGTTCCCTATCAGAAGGTGATTGTTCTTCAACATCGCTCGCTCGACCTCTTTGCTTAAAATTGGGAGGCACCGGAAAAATGTGTAGTTACCAAAAGACTTTCACAAAATGCGAAAATGCTCAAACATGAAAACGATCCTGGCAACGTACAGATTTTCATAGTGTGCGATGAAATACCAGGGACGCTATAAGAAGGTCATGGAAATTTTCCTCCCGTTGAAATAGATATCAAATTTAGAATTGTTGATGAAAAAAAAGTGTGTTGAAAGACTGAATTTCTTTATAGAGCAATTATGAATTCTTTACGTGTTTTTTATACTGGTGGATTCAATATGAAGACTGGCATACCAAAAAGTTATCAACATTTTTTTCTCATCTTTTTGTTGAACATGACAATAGCTTAAGTGTTAAAAGATTAAAGCGAGTGCCGTCTCCTGACCAAGAAATTTCAGCCGCCTATAATGGTTTCCAAGTTGGAAAACACTTAGGAAAGGATAAACTGGATTATCAACATAATATCTTTGTAAAAATGCACTACATATTTTATCATAATTGCTTGCAAGTAAAACAAGCTTGAAAAAGTGTTGTCATGAATCAATGCAAACCTGACCGCACCCAAAAGCTAAAGATAAATATAATCCATTCAAAGTAATCGTTTCGCTGGATTCATGCTACCCGCAACCGTTCAATATTTTTCGACACTGATGGCAGCATATGCTGGCTTTATCAATGACGCAAACAAAATTCACCTTTTAAAGTTCTTGATCAGTGCTATGATAGTATTCCTAATCACTATAATGATAGGACAATGTTTGTCTACCCTCTTACTAGACAAATTTATCCTGCTGCTAAGGAAGTAAAATGTGATGTAAGTTACAAATATGCCTACCAACTCTATATTGATAATGATAATTTATTGTACCGTTTAATGCCAGCACCTGTTCCTTTGCAACCGCCTAATATTTTCACTAAACTTTGCAGGTTCAATTCCCAAAATTACCTGATACGAATTACAACGTGCCGGTATTTATACACCAAATCAATTAAAAGCTTTTTGAGACAACATTTTACATTCAGATGGATAAAAAATTGTCTTGATAAAAGTTTCAAGGGAAATTTTAATGGGAAGACAAACACACAAAACGATTTTCTTGCTTATGCAATTGGAATAAACAGACAAATCTATCTTGATTCCTTATTATCACCACAATTTTTCCCAAATTGGTTCAAGCGTACTTTCGGCACAATAACTTTTTACGTTGAAACAATTGGAATGTATTTTGCGTGCTTTCTTTGTTTAAACCTCATCACGGATATAGAAGTTGCATTAATAAGAGCATTTGAAATTCACTTTATTTCGAACAAAACACTCGGATTTTGGAAAATAATGCCGCACAAAAAATTCATTAAACAACCCAACCCAAAGTTTGATTTTTTCAATTTGGACAATATACTGGAAAAATTTTAGCTTCAATTGTTGCATGCAGAGACAAAAATATTACGATTCGAGCTACTTCATTCCATTATTACGAGATATCAGATCTAAGTGTACGTCCACAAGTTATAATTACCTTTTACTGTTACGAGCACAAGTTTTTGAGTCAATCAGCTTTGCTATTTTAGGTAAAATTTTCCAAATTGTCAAAACCTAGCCAAAGATTGAACTTTTTTAATAGTACGACAATATTAAGTTAATTTTTTTATTTACATTCTCATCACATTGTTTATTAATAAAACTGTAGTAGTCATATAATTTATTTTCTGTGCTAAGATCGTCTAGTGTCAATTCGCCAGATAATAAAAACATTTGTTCCAGAAGAAAATATCATATCCCCTCTACTGATTTTAGACTTTGAATTTTGGGATACTTGGGGAACTTGCAGCATTACTATTACTCCTCAATGTCCATACTGGAAATATTTTGCGTATTTAGCGCTAATTATATTAAATTAATTCAATCGCGACAGTGATTTTTTCAACAGAGAAAAACTTAACTGTCAGAATAGGAAATCAAGAATATCTGCTGTTAGCTAAAAAACACATTTTGGAATAGATGGCAGTTGCGGAATGGATAACGGTTTTTAACACAGCCGATTAGCTTTGTTTATAAAATCCTAGCAGTCCTAACAAGTAATCCCAAGTTTATAAAATTCATTTTTTCCTAGCATCCCAACAAAATACTACCTTCATAATACCGCAATTTATCTTTTCTGGAAATCAAGTTTTAGAATTACTTTTTGCCTCAACGGTAAGTTAATACAGATACTGGTTTTTGAAAAATTGTTCAAAACATCCGAAAACGATCAAATTACTCCCACACTGACATCACACTTTGAAGATATAGGAGCCTGGAATGATGGTTCCATCACTCTATCACCAGCCAGCTTCTCCTTATTGAGAATTTTTTCACAAACCTATGTAAAACACTAGATCAAACTTACCATATTCCTTTAGATTGAAATCTTCTATAATGCGCTTCCATTTCAACGAACATCTAGTCCAAGTCCGTTCCTCGGAAAAATTCTTGAATACCACCCCAACTGGAGAGCTAAAACCGTGCATCCTTTTACACCTCCCAAATTGGGAAAACGGTAGGGAGTACACAACAAAAGTGACGATGGAAATGAAAGATTGAGTTTTTTTTTAACCAGTATTGATCTCGATGAGGCACTCCCTGTCCAATTAAACACGTTGTTTTAAAATGTAAATTGTTTAAAAATGATCAACCAAGCCCGGTTTTTTAAACAAGAGCAAGATTAAAACCATAAATGTCCAAGGATGGTTTCAACGAAATCAAAATGGACAGTTAACACCTTGTTTAAGAATTCTCTTTTTTTTTAACCTTAGTAACGGTGTAACTGATAGTTCTTCAATTTATCCCTACATAACACATCAGCACATGGCCGACTTATGTAAAAAGAACCGCCTCTTCTTTTTATCCTTAAAACTATTTCCTTCTCCTTCCTTTCCTTTTTAGTTTAAAAATTTTAGATCTATCAGCAATCAATTTTTCCCAATTAAAGAAACATTTAGCAAAAAGTTGCATTATCTCAATAATAAGTTTGTCAATATTACTTTAGTTGAAAGAAGCTTCACAATAAAAAACGTTGACATTATTCAAGCAATCAGAATGCATTTTGTCATACTGAAGCCAAAAAATGTGAAAATATGACGATAGAATAGGATCACCCTCATTGCGAATTCTTCTTCAGAATAAGAGACCTTACTTAATCAAATCCTTCGAAACCAGACCATTGGTAACACAAATTTTTGTATTTAGAGACACTTCATTTCATGAAAAAAATCCTTAGTTCCGTTCAAAATCCATAAACTCACCCTTCACACAAACTGAATGCCCCATTTTTTACCTACCTTGTGGAACCTTCTAAATAGTCCATCAAAATCCTAAAGGCCAGCCCCTTCACTTTGCTTGTATTCCTTGAGGTAACGAACTTTTATGTATTTAGGAAAACCAAATTGCCCCATTTGCGTAACCCCCATTTATACAAGGGCGATTGCCACAGTTTCCAGTGCAACTCCTGCCAAAAATATTAAAATACCCAATTCTGCTCATAGACACTTCAGAACAAACCACCCTACTATATTTGACTGTTGCAGTTGTATAACTTCCGAAACAACTAAGTGCCCGTTATGCTACAAAACCATTGACCCCAACAAATCCCTGGTAACAACACAGCGTATATAAAGTTCCCTTCCGTTATTCCTCCTAAAGATGCATTCCATAACACTCAATGATACACTCACCAAAATTTAAATAACCATGATAGTTTTGTCCTTCGATTATATTCTTTTTCTTTCATATGCTAATCCCTTCATCATGCTCCCCGAAACAGTTCAATTTTTTAGTTGAATTTTCTAATAACCTTTATGTTCCTTGTTGGCACCCTTTCACCCTCTTGCTCATCTTTATCGTCAACTTTCATCCATATCAGTATTATCTTCTTTGTAGAAAAAATAAAAACTATCCTAGCGGGTCTCATTGCAGTTATAATCTTTTTCCTTTATGGAATAGAAGAATCTACATCTGAAGATCAAATCAAAATTTTTTTAACGATGCAAAACAAACTAAAGAAAACAAAAACGCTTCATAAATCTTTCTCTTTAAGCTCCAAAAAAATTGTCCCAAAGCTGCACGGTCATTGCAGCGTTGTTAGTGTGACACACCTCCCAGGACTTTTAACTCCGGGCTGCGGAGAAAGACGTATTTGCGCCTGGCATAAGTATAAATTTTTTTTTGACCTCACCTTCTAAATTTATTCACAAACGATTTTAATTTCCAAAATGGGAATGATTCCTTCCTCATTAAGTTTACCCCATTAGCTTACCAAAAGCCAAAGCATTATATATCCAATTTCTTTACAAAGTTGTCAGGAAATTGAAAGACTAAAGAAAGCCCTACCAAAAGAAAAACCCCACCTTATTTGTATTTCCTGTAAAGAAGCCCTCCACAAAAGATATCCAAATCCAAAATGCCCCGTCTGTTTAGGACCACGCTTGAAATTTTTAATAACATATTATTTTATATGTTACTCCTGTAGAATTTTCCGCACGCATTTGGTATTATTAAGAAACGAGCACTTCTAGAATCATGAAGAGATATTCTGCAGAAATTGTACCAATTCATCGAATAAATACACAATATACAAAGTTAAAACTATGTAACAATTCAAGGAGATATTTATTCTCGCATTTCTGTCCATCAACTTAATAATAAAAAGTATCCGATCAGTGGCGTTGGTATATGTCTGTTGGAAAATCTCTGAATAAATAAAGAAACATAGAGCAAAAAAAAAATTGCATGCAAAATTTTCTTTTTTCCATACCGTTTTTTTCTATTGTTTAACTCGTGGTTAGGACTGAGCCACAACCAAAATAAACGAAAAGTTAAGAAATTCAACAAACTGCTATAAGCAAAACAAAAAAACTTTTTAAAACACGCTACTATTAAACGAATTTAGCATAAAAGTTATCAAACAAAGCAATTAGCAACAAAAAATTACATAAAACATTTTTACACTGGCAATATAGTTGCATACATGAAAATACGCTATGACATGTGATTCTCATAATAACCAAAAACACAGCAAAAAAACCAAAAATGTATTTTAGATCCCTACCAATCAATATTACAAAAAAACCAGCAGGCTAAACATCCAAATTGTTATGGTACAAGCACCATTCATTTCCCACCAACCATCAACATCACAGCCACAGATCCCAAACCAAGAGCAAGAGCAACCCTCAAAACCACCTTTTAGTCCTATGACTGAATCTCCACCAAATAATTTCTACGACCCTCAAAATAATTGGAAAACCAATAAAATGAGACAGCACGAAAACCACCTAAAAAATGAATCCACACATGGCAAAAAAGATTAGAGAAGGAAACATCGACGACGTAATAACACCAGCAGACAGGCAAGACACTAACCATTGTCTGACAATACAGAAGAGTTCAGAACAGAACATGAACACAGTGAACCCCGATTTGTAACAGAACTTTTATACAGCCTTAAACCGGCCTTCAATAAATTCAAAATAGTACCAGCTGGGAAAATGTACCAGCTGACTATGAGCCGTCAAAAATCTACCGCCAACTCCCAACCTTAAAAGTACCTGTCATCGAAAAATTCTCCCTGCCATCAGAACATAATAAAAGGCGCATCAACAACAAAGACGACAAAAATGCAACCTATAATAACGTTTGCAACCATCAGCTAGGCGTTTTTTTTAGACGTCCAATACGAAGCATTAACAGCCTTCTCAGTCTAGACCGATCTTCCCACCGAAACAAATCAACAGGAGCCGATTGCTCAAAACACACGATTCCGAAAGGCGCTTTTCATCAAAGAAACTGAGCTGTAAAAACATCAGCTTCCGTTTGAAAAATTGATAATGGAATGCAAAAACACGGGAAAAAAACATCGGACGAGTATTGGAGAAGACAGTATGTCATCAGTAATAGGTGAAAGCAAACCATCGAAAGCAACACGCAGGCTCTTTGCACGTGGTTCTCATTAAAGAACTTACAACTTACAACTCGAAATCCCATTAAAAAAATGATTGAAGAAAACAAAAATCTCAAGAAAAAGATCACCTATTTGAAAAGTAGTACCAAAGTACTCAAGTACAAAAAGAGCAAAAACATCTCAAGGGGATGGATAAACTTGATAAAGAATAACAACAGCCCAGAAGTCAAAATCGTGAGGTCAAAACAGAAGTCGAAACTAACATCCAGACCAGTGTTGATGGATGCCCCCATTGAAGTGGTGGAAGTCATCGACATACTAGATGGTGGCAACAGCCCGTCTCATAACCCGGTAATCGAACCTCCCGAGTTCTTCCAGTAAAAACCTTCCTTTATCGACAACATCGATTTTTCTATCTTCTCATTCCTGTAACTGCCTGTAAACAGATTGCATCAACACATCACGTTTCCCGATTTCTTTTATATCATACTAACTCTATCGTCATTTCCAATTGTTTTTATATCACAACATTATCGCCCTTTGATATTAGTTTTATTTTGCGACGTAATCGACTTTTGCGAACAAATTATCTACAATTGGGCACTCTTAAGACCTAGTCACATCGGCATCAATCATCTACCCCCTCTGCTTAACCTCATCTCAATCAGTTACAGCTCCGATTAACGATAGATTAATACTCTAAAGACAGACTAAAGTTTTAGTCTGTCTTTAGATTTTTATTAAAGACAGACTAAAACTCAAAACTTGTCTGTCTTTAACTTAGAAAACTTATTTGATATTATTTATTGTTTTAAAATTATTTTCATACTGAAAATCGGGGTGAGCTGTAGTACTAAAGAGCTGCTCTAAACAAATGAACGAATAATTAATCTCGCAAAGCAAATCAACCACATATATTTAAGCGTTAAGTGCTACGACTCTTATTAACGCGATCTTAGTCTTACAATACTTTAGCATTTGAGCCCTTATTTTTCTGATTAACAAACGAGCCTCCTTTTTGTCTTGGATTATCCATGACCAAATTCAAACTAGAAGTAGAAACAAGTATGAGTATGCGCTGCAAATACTGCTCAATTTCCATAATCTTTGACTGGCATTTGCATTTGAAGTGATTTACTAAAAACAAAGCAGCTGAATCTGTTGAAAAGCAAAAATTCCCCCCATAAACTTCAAGGTTTCAGGAGCAGCATTGGAAGAGTTAAGGCACATACGCAATTATGAAACAAGCTAAAGGCTCCGGCTTTTTTAATATTTTTTAAAGGAAAAAACGATAGTATTTTCATGAAATTAGCAGAGTTAATTCTCTCGATTTCTCGGCCAATAGGAAAATTAGGAAACCGTTTCACTAACGTGGTATTCCGCCCCTATCAGCGTGGTTTTCCGCCCCCTATCAGCCCGATGTTTCGCTGTTAATATTGAGGAAAAGAGGCAGGTTGAGATTATTACTGTTCGGAGCTGGACCGCAGAAAAAAGTTCTTTTTCCTCGTTAGTAAATTTCTGCAAAAATATCTTCAACAAATAAACTGTTTAAACAGTAAGTAACTTACAGAATAAACGACAATTTCTTCAGAAATGTTCATAAGTTTTGTTCTATTAACGGAAAAATTCTCCGACGCACAAGAAGTGTTGAAACAATAGCCATCTAGCTCATCTCGATAATACAACAACGCAACTGGTAATTAATAAGCTGTACTTTTATACTTACTCCTTTTTAAATTAAACACTTTCAGCCCCCAATCTTTAAATTGAGACTTAGAGCACAAACAGGTCTTACGCATGTATCGTTGCCTTCTATTTATATCCTTTATCAAGTTAGATCGCATACTTAAAGATATCTCGTATTGTGTGATCTGTGATCTGTGGCCCGCTCTAATTTGATAACTGGTGCGTCCAGAGGAAGGATTTACGCCTGAATTTTTGTTTTTCTGTCCGATAGGAATAAAATAAATAAAAAATCTTTTCCTTTTAAAAAACAAAGAACTGGCTTTCTTGTTTCAGCAATAAACCTTAAGTAGACCTATTGCGGCAAAGAGATCTTCTGTATAGTTTTCAGAATTTTCCTTGCATTTAATGAAACAGTACGCGAACACTCTGCTATTGAGGACCGTTACGTTAATCTTGGTCAGCGGTATCACTCCCGAGCTTTGGCGTCTTAATCCTTTCAATATGCTTTGGTTGGCGCGTTGCTGCACCAACTATAACGGCCTATTACTATCTCTAGTTTCATAGTTTTTATGTTGGACAAGTCAAGAGAAAATGATCAAATAATAAGGGATCTACAATTTACGTCTATTTTCTTGATTAATATTCGTAATCACGTCCAAACGGCAAAAAATTCACGTCCACTCCCAATCGAGGAGTTAGTCTGTGATGACATTGATGTTGATAATACGTAATCAACATGTATTCGATTATAGAAAGCGTCAATAGAGAAACCAACAATTATTATTGTAAGCAAATTCCATTTACATAGTGCCAAGAAAACTCCAGAAAAGCAAAAGCCCCTAGTTATTTTTTGAAACTTCTCAAAACCGATATTTTATGAAGTTGAGGCTAAAAACAAAGATGTTAAGGTTCTTGAAGTTGTTCTGTGAACGCGGCAAAGACTTCGTCGAACTTCTTTGCTGTCTTGGTTTTTGCGTAATTTGTGTAATTTGTAATTGAATTATTGAGACTAAGCACCTGCCTTGCCGGAAAAAAGTTTTTTTTTGCAATCCATGTTTCTGGTAAAGGAAAAGGATTTTCTCAAAAGAGTTGTGAAAACTGATTTTCTGTTCATTTCGGTTGCAGTTCTTTTCTTTAATGCATTGTTAACCTGAAAAAAACTGGCTGCGTCGTGCAAGAATGAAAAATGTTTGGGCAGCTGATTCCACAGATCTGTTTTCGTTGGGCTGATTTGTTAATTAGTAATTCATGTTGAGGTGATACACATCGTAAACAAAAACAAGTCGTACAAAAAGTTACTGTCCGGAACTTTCAGAGAAACGAGAGATTTGTAGGAATTTGTTTAGGAATTAGATTAATTTGAAAAATTAAGGCTGCTTTTGAATTCAGAAGCAAGATTTTTTCACATTTAGAAATGAAAAGCTAATTACATTAATATGAAACCTTCGGAAAAATTTTTTCTGACAAATTTTAATCAAGCTCTTTATAGTTGCTCAAGTTCTCGCGAATACAATTTCTGTGTTTCTTTTTAGTAACGGAAGAACTTGGATAAAATTAGAACACGAGGACACTAAATTTTTTCCAAAAAAAATGAAAATTGTGAGAACAATCTTCAGAGAAAATTGTTTCAAGAGTCAAAATCAAAAAATAGTAGTAGTAATAGGCTTTTGTGGTTCCAGGGGCATCTTTCATCCCGACTGACTGTTCATTTGTTTGTACAGTTCTGGCGGTATCTATTAGTGAGTTTTCCGTAGGGGTTGCATGAGCCACACAGGCATAAGATTCTCCAAGCGCACGATGTTTTCTCGTTGTAACATTCAACAAAATATTGCCAATAGATGTACGTCAGGGAACTCTTGTTCAGTTTTACATTGGTGTACTGTGAATGTCGAGATAGGATATTGTAGAGAATACTGGCACGTCTGACGAAGTTCTCGACGGATTTCCTTTTTCGGGTGCTGTTCACTGCTAGTTCTTTACGCTGACCCTGTCTGGTTGATTCGTTTTCATTTATAGCCAGAAGTGCTGAGGGTTTTATATCAACAATGCCGTTAAGTATCATTTGCAGGTAAAGTACATCAAGCAATTCAATGTAAAGGGATAATGGTAGGAGATTGCAGCGAAGTAGCCTTGCTTTGTAGTTGTCAATGTACCCGTAGAACCAAACTCAGCGTGCTTTTGGATTTTTTCTAACTTTTTCAGAGAGCTGACGCTGGGGTAATACGCTTCAGAGCAGAAAGTGAGGATTGGCATGACATAACCTGTGTACGCAAGGATTTTGAGCTGAGTGTTACAATGTGGCGAGACATTCCTTCTGATTTTAAATAGGGCTCTTAGGGATTTGCTCGATCTAGTAGTACAGTTTTCAGTCCAGCTCATTGAGTTACTTACTAGGAGATCCAGATCCCTTCGTAAACAAGATCTGGTAACTTCTTGGTTTTGTAGTGTAGCAGACATTTCACTTTTGAATACAACCAGACTACATTTTTTGGCATTTAATTTCATGTTGTTAAGAGTACACCACGATTCTAGTTTTTTTCGTGCCTTCATCAACTTCTTCTTGATTTTTGAAGTGGATTTTGTAGTCATCTGCGTAGCCAAATTATTCTTGGAAAGAATATGGTAAGTCATTCATATACATGAGAAATAGTAGGGGACCAACTATGGAGCCCTGAGGGACTCCACTCGTTACTCGGAGCGGCGACGACACTGTGTTGTTTAGTTTGACAGATTGGACACGACCCGATAAATAGCTGTTGATTAGTTTCAGCAATTTTCTACCTCTACCGAAGTTTCTCACTTTTCGGATGAGAAGATTGTGCGGGACTGTGTCAATTGCCTTGGAGAAATCAAGATAGAATACACTCAAGTTTTCAAATTCTTTGTCGTCGTTGTACTGATGGATTCTATCAAGGAAAACTAAAAGTTGTAATATAGCTGATCGCTTTTTTCGAAATCCAAATTGTTGAGCATGCAGAGAGGAATGTACAAAGGAATAGATGTGATCAAACAGTACTCTTTCGAATACCTTGGATACGCAGCTTATGAGGCTAATGGGTCTATAGCAGGACACATCTTTTTTGTTTCCATCTTTGAAAACTGGGGACACATGGCAAAACTTCCATTGGCTTGGAAAACAACCTCTATTTACGATGGTTTGATACACAAAAATGATTGGTTTAGAGATGCCATCGGTGGCTTTTTTCAACATGATGTTCCCTATACCATCGGGTCCAGTAGATTTCCTGATGTAGATTTCTTGGAGCAACTCATTTACATTCGACTGGTCGATCCTGAACCAGTTGAGGGCATTTCGGCTGAATCAGCATCGTGTGTTGTGTCTGTAGTGTTGAAAACGCTAGCGAAGAAGTTATTAAACATTTCAGCACAGTCCAATCTGATACAGCTGTTCTTTCTTTATTATACACTTGGGTAGGCATTGCAGGGTTTTTGCGGATGCAGGAAAGGTACTTTTAAATATGGCTGAAGTAGCGAGTCTCAAAGACCTTTGCTTCGTAAAACTTAAGATCATCTTCTATTGATTTGCTTACTTGTTTCTAGAGTTTCTTAATTTTGAGAGCTTGTGACACATTGAAGGTATTCTTCTTCTTCTTCTTTGTCTTGAGAAGGTTTTGCAGGTGGGATGTTTTGCTGGTAATCCAGGGTTGCTGAGATATTGTGTGTTTGGTAATATTCTTCAAATTGTCCTCCATGATGCCATGGAACCATGAGTACCAAGTTTGAAGGAGAACATCGACATTGCTGTAGCAGTACGGCTGGAAGGGGTTTTCAAGAGTTGCGGTGACAAAGGGTTCCCAGTTTGCTGATTTAAGGCTGTAACTTTCTGGAGTTTTACAGGGGTCCATCTATTGACACTCAGTTGGATAGTGGTGATGTATGCAGGGTGGTTGGATACGTTGTAGCGGGATGCGATCTGTTTGTCCTCCTTGGAGATGCAGACATTTTCGTCGTCATTACAAAGGAAGACGTCGAGAGACTTTTGGTTGTTGTGTTCCAGAATCTGGTCGAAACCTTTATCACAAAGAATGTCCAAAATGCTTTGTTCGTAGTCGTCGGTTTATTCCATGCTCTCCCATGAAGTCTTAGAGAAATTAATATCTCCGGTAATGACGACAAATTTGCAATCTAGAAAGGCTTGTTTACATTTCAGTTCGTTGAGAAGAGCAATTAATTTATCACGTTTCCATCGGAAGTGACTGTTTACAGGGGAATTGTAGAGGCAACATATGAGAAAATGTTGGGAAGCGTTTACTCTAATGACAAGAAAGTCCTCAAAGGTGGCATCCAATTGGACTAGTTCGTGTGCGATTGAGGGCGTAATGCCTATCAGGACACCTCCATGTTTTGTTTTGATGACTGAGCTCAGTCTGTCAGCTCTATATACAGTGTGGTTCGTAAGAAAAAGTGCTCCATCTGGTACCTCAGGGACTAGCCATGTTTCGGTCAGGCAGACTATGTCGTAGTTGCCCTCATGGACAGAATTTGCGAACAGTGTCCGTCTTTCGAAGGAGAGTATGCTACGAACATTGAAGCTCAGAGTGTGCATATCAAGTGATATTTTGGTGTTACCAGAGCATAGTCACCACCCTTCTTCTACGGTAGAGACTATGGTCCAGGTTTTGTCCACTAGTTTCTGAAGTTTAAGGTTCCTGATGCGTAGATGTTTTGAATTGAAACCATCTGCAATCATTTTGCGTCTGAGGATGAGAGCCTCGTTCTCCTTTTTCATATCTTTTATTTGCTCAGTTCGTGACTTATGAAGACAGGGTTTGGAATTCTGGAATATCATTTCAGCTTCTGGGCTGATTTCACCATTACTTCTTTCTCGAGTTCGTTATCAATGTTGATTATGATGGTGCGGGGCCCTTTCTTCGGGTCTTTTTGACCAAGTCTGGTCAACTTGGTTAACTTTGCTTCAACGCCTAGCTGATCCAATATGTCGAGAACATTCTTCTTGTCATCCTGGAGCCAGACTGTTGTATCATCAGGTGCTTCGGGCACGTCCTTGATTCTGGTTCCCAATGACTGCTTGGGAGTATTATCAAAGGTCCTTCTGCCGGCCGTCGCAGCACCGACTTTGCTTGCGTAGCTGTTGCTGAGTGGTTGTGAATCTGTCTTCAGTTTCGTCATTTCAGCTTTCAGTTCATCAACTTTGATAGCAGATTGTTCCATGGTTTTCATGAAGTCAGACGTCTTTGCTTCGAGAGCTTTGATATTTGCTGCCATTGCGCTTTTCTCTTCTGTGCTGCGAAAATTGCTGAATTTTTTAGGTTTGCAGCCGATGCAGACCATCAACAGATTTTCTTTAAGTTCCACCAGAACTTTAATTTGCGCGTCCTCAAATCCGGTGCAATCCTTAGTAAAATGCATTGTGCAGCCACAAACATAGCATTTGAATCCTTTATCAGGGGATGTTAATCTGCGCTCGCAGGACTTGCACTGGGTCATGTCGGAGATGTAGCTCTGTGTTTAGGTGAGGTATTGCTGAGGAACAGGGTGTCTTGTTATCTCCCCTATGAAACCTTGAGGTATCTGCGGAGAGATACCAAGACAAATGAGCTGGGAAGGGATCAGGAGCAGGTACAAGTATTTTACTACTACAACTACTACTGACCTTTCAGGTGTTGAAGTGTCCACAAATAGAGAGGGGTTGTTCACGTGAACCACAGGGAGAAACTGATTTAGGTCCTTCGTTGTCTTTGTCGACGTTGTAGGACTTGTACAAGATCTTCTCCTTGAATAGCTTTTTTAGGTTTTTGAGTCCGTCTGATGATAAGTGGACTCCGTCCTCAGGAATATGTATCGACCACAAGTATTTAGAAACTGATCTATACTTCCAGTGAGCGTTGCGACTTAGGTCAAAGAGAAGATCGTTGACTAATTTGACGCGTTGCGGATTTTTATTCCTTTCTGGAATTCCAATCACGTAAAATTTCCTCTGAACGATCGGACAGAATGTCGGCTAGTGTTTTCAGCTCGTTTGCAATCTCCTGAGCTGGTGTGCTGGAGACGTTACCACCATTAAGATAGCTGTCGTTTCCACCGATGAATAAAGTTACCGATTTGTACTGACCAGGTTTTGGAAGAAAATCGTACAAGTGTCTGATTTGTCCGCCTGGCAAAGTTAGCACATTCACAACTCCAAAAGCGATAGTAGTGTTATTTCGCACACTGTGAGTCTGAGAATCAGAGATGAGAAGATGAACACTACTGGCCTCGTGGAAGATGTGAAACTCATGAGTAGGAAAGTATTAGATATAGGGCCACAACAGCTGCCCTTTAACAGATGTTTATCTGAAAAACACTATCTTTTGTTGATCTGTTGAGCGTTGTTACCTTAAAAGACCATTTACAGTCATTGTTCTTGCTGCTGGGACATTTCTGTATATACCGGGTGCAGAAATTCTGCATATACCGTTTTTTGTTCTAAAGCTTCAATTCCTCTTAGTGTTTGTCTGAAATAACCACAAAAATACGTTACATAACTATTCGTGATCTGTTTCTACGAAATTCAATTCAAAAATGATTATTGGTTGTTTATTAAAGTTTATCACAATTCTGTTTACCGGCTCGGAGTTAAATATTAATTTTCAACACATGGGTAGAGGAGCTCTATTTTTGTGAGATAGACTTTGCTTTTTCTAACTGTAGATTTGAAAAATTTCAAGTTTTAAGCATTGTCCGGTTAAGATTGCAAAATTTTTGTAAACTTTATTATAAATTTTTATTAAAAGAGCATTTTTTGTATAAACTGCAATACTATTATCAATAATATCCCATAGGCTTGCAATGGAGGGTGTTCAGAAGTAAATTTGGGAAATAAGGACCGGCGCCACTCTTGAAAACATACAACAATAAACAGGTTCATTAACATTCAAAGCCAATTCAAAGATCAAGTCTTAGAGCAAGTCAGTATAGATATCATCATGTACATTCAATGTATTGCTGTGTTTTTTGGTTAATGTGTCATTTGATTGTTTTTGTCGTGCTTCCAAAAGCAGCCTCGAAATGGCTCTCTACCACACCACTAAAACGCTCTAGCCTCTTGTCAAATTTGAAATTATCATACTCATATGCAGCACAATGAAATTGGATACAAGTTCGTGGAGAAAATGCATGACTTATACTGGGTCGGAGTTTAGTTGAGCAATCACTTAGTTGCTAAACGGCCAAAGCTGCTACGACAAAGTTGCTAGCGCTGATGCCAATGCTCGACTTGACGTGAAAACAAACTTGTGGCGTTGAGCAGAACTTGAAGCTTTTTTTTTGTTCGTAGGAAAATCCATGTCTAAGGGAAACCAAGGTAGCATTTAGTTTTCATAATGAACTTAAAGGACTGTAATACCAACAAGACCTTTTAGGGATTGAAAAAATTGATTTTATTTTGCTCTTGTTTTCCTGCATGTGTTGTGCAGTGCCTGCCGAAATGCGCACTATAAAAGAACTAAAAACAGAAATTTCGCAAAAAAGCGACATAAAATCGGAAGCATTTACATATATATGCAGAAAGATAAACAACGCACTCCTACAGCACAATAATCTGTCTCAGAGGCTGCCGTGGTTGTAAACGCCTAACTGAGTTATAATATACCTGTTTTGTTTTGAGGAAGGGGACCTGTTACCTTATTAGTATTAGTTGTATAGTAGTAGTACGAAAGTCGTTAAGATTCTATCCACGTTGTTGACCCTTCAGTATTCAAGTGCCATGAATTTTTTGCGCGCATTGAATGAGTCACACGAACATAAATTCCTGGTGCAGGATTCCATTTCGTTGGTGCTTCTGTTGAAGAGTTCGGTGTATATATTTGTGAGTGTCTGTTTGTTTTGTTCAGTCCATTCATGGTGCGGTGCCACAAGGTGTTGATGAGCTTAGCTGCATGAGTAGACTTTTTGATCAGTTTGTTCTCGAAAAAAAAATGAAATATCTGCATGCTTTGCTTAATCTTCCAGCACAATTGTCAGCCCAGGAAAGTTTTTTTTGCGATTATTACGCTGCGGTCTTTTTGGCTTGTTCCTTGTTTGAGTGATTTTTTTTGTTTTTGCTCTTCGCCCTTGAAGCTTAGGATCATGTTTTTGTCTCTCTAAAGGTTATCCAGACTCGATTCGTTGATTGCGTCGGTTAGTGAATCCGATGAAAAATTTTGGAAAATCATCTGCGTAGCCGTAGGACGAGTTTTCCTGCACCGTTTTAGGTACGTCGTTCACTTAAACTAAGAAAAGAAGAGGTCCCAGGATGCAGCGCTGTGGATCGCCACTTGTGACCGGTAACGGCTCCGATTTCGCATTTCTAATTTTGACACGCTGTTCTCTTCGACTGAGAGACCGTGCCAGTAATTGAAGTAGGTTTCCGTCAATTCAGAAGCAACCAAGTTTCGTCAAGAGTTTGTTGTGGTCTAGTTTATCAAAAGCCTTGCAGAAATCGCCGTAAAGTACATTAACGTTTTTATATTTCCATTATCCATTTTAAGGTAAATTTCATTTAGGTAGATCAGGAGCTGGAGTACAGCTGATCTTTTTCGATGAAAACCATATTGCCTATCTGTGGGATGATTTTATATAACTGGATACAGGTAATAAAATAAAACCCTCTCAAAAATTTTTGAAGCATTCGCAAGCAGTCTGATTGGGTAATATTGATTGATCTCTGATTTGTCATTTTATTTGTAAATAGGGGGAACTTCGCTGATTTTTCATTGATCTGGGTAACATCCCTTATTGATGCATGTCTGGAAGATGAGCTGTAAAGACTTGGATAATCTATGAAAAAGTTTAAGGACAATATTACCAATATTGTCAGGGCCACATGACTTCGTGATATCAAGTTTTGAAAGGGCAAACTTGATTTCTTCTTCGGTTCGGTGAATGTTGTTCTAACGCTTTGAAGCGGCCCCTAGAGCCTAGTATGTTGCTTACAATACATTTTTGCAGTTAATTCACATATGCTGCTGTGATGTTTCGTACTGGGGGCTCACTGTTCTATTTATTGGTTGTTCGTACCTCTTTTTTTGTTTAGTATCATTAATATCAGATTTTATAGACAGGATAAAGAAGATTCAAGTGTCGGTTATGTTTTACGTTTCAGTGCAATGTTTCTGGATTACGAGTTAGAGGAAGATTTGATGGGGCTGAAAGTTCAACCGATGTCAGTCACAATTTCGAAGGACAAGCAGAACCTAATTGGGATTAGCATTGGAGGTGGTGCACCTCATTGCCCCTGCTTGTTTGTAGTACAAGTTTTTGACAACACACCTGCTGCGAAAGCAGGAACATTAGAGTCGGGTGATGAAATATTGTCAATTCAAACACAGTCAGTGAAAGGGAAATCGAAACAAGAGGTCGCTAAAATGATTCAGAGTGTACGAGGAGACGTTAACATCGGATTCAACAAATTAGTGTGTCCTGATTTGAACGAAGGGAAGTCAATTGACATTTTAATGAAGAAATTGAAACATCGGATGGTGGAAAGTATGTCCTCGCAAACCGCTGATGCTTTGGGACTTAGTCGAGCCATTCTTTGCAACGATACTCTGATAAAGAAATTCGAAGAATTGGAGAAAACGTCTACCATGTACAAAGGGCTTCTAGAACACTGCAAGATACTTTTAAGAGGATATTTTCAGCTCGCTCATGCTCATAAACTCTTCGGCGACGTTTTTTCAACAATCGGGGCTAGAGAACCACAATACGTTGCTTCGGAGTCTTTCCGAAAGTACGCTGACGCGCATCGATCAATCGAGAAATTTGGTATAAAGCTTTTAAGAACCCTGAAGCCTATGGTCAGCGATTTAGAGACCTACCTCACAAAAGCTATTCCAGACACTAGGTTGACAATCAAAAGATACGCCGATGTAAAGTTCGAATATTTATCATACTGCTTGAAAATCAAAGAAATGGACGACGAAGATTACGCCTACTGCTCGATGGGTGAGATTTTGTATCGAGTCGAAACCGGAAACTATGAATACCGGCTTATATTGCGATGCAGACAGGACGCCAAGAAACGTTTTGCAAAACTTCGTCACGATGTCCTCGAGAAATTGGAACTGCTTGACAATAAACATGTTCAGGACATAGTATTTCAGATGCAACGCTTTGTAACTGCATTGTCCAGGTATAACACAGACTGCCATCAAAAGCTGGAATCCTGCAGCGATATTTTCCCAATTGAAGTCGATCTTCTTCCAACAACTTTGAACTACCACAAGAAAAACGACTTTTCGGAGGACGGTCAGGAGCAAGAGAATAATCACAGCGAAGGCCAGTACACCGCTATTAACGAAACAAACGACGACCTTAATGTCGGCGATACAGAGCTCCTCGAATTAGGAGGTGAAAACGAACGCGCACCCGAGTTCGGGGCGGACATATTTGACGCCCCCAACAACACAGCTATTGACGTCAACTCCAGTAATCCTTTCGAATCATATCCCAGGCAGCGCCATGTTATGCAGAGCGCATCCGAAATTGACAATTTGCTTGACTAATACATTCCTACATACGAATTGAAGGGACTAAGGGCTAAATGTTGTGCTAGCAGTCATTGTTAACAAAGTTTATATGTATACATAGTTAAATGTTTAGAAGGTGTATTATATGTTCATTATTGAATGTCTCGGAGACTAAGTATGCATGTTTCTAAGCATCACAATCTGTGATTAACTTGTAATGAGACAATCTTAAATATAGTTTTTACCCGAATTTGCAATTTCTATTAGACTGTTTGTGTAAATTGGCTGGTAGTATTATATAAGTTTTTGAATATAAGTCTTTAAATTGTCACCCATATCTACTTTTTCCTTCATCATTAATCACGTTTTTGTTGAATGGTCAAAAACAGCTTGAATTAAAAATGATATTTTTTTCAGATCAGAATGAATACCATTGCCTTCTCAATTGTTGCCTGTCTTTTCGTGTGGAGCGTGTGTAAGTAAACCTATTTCACTTTTTGTTTTCATCGTTAATATATTTTTGTAGTTGGGTTTACTGCGCGAAGAGTCCTGATTTGTCAGATAGCATACGAAAGCGTACAATCCCAAATAGCCTCTAACTTCTTTCTTTAAATTTAGCTGATTTAATTTCCAAGATTTATTGGAATTTTAGTTGTTGCAACACTGCAAATTTAATTGAAAACTCGGAAGAGAACATATCATTGTAAAGATTAGAAGAACTGATCCAATTGTAAACAAAAAAATTTCCAATTTTTGCTTTAATTAGAAAACTGAAACTGCATGAGGTTAGAAAAGTCAATTCTAATGGAGTAAAATCGGGCTGATTAATTGTACAATAACTTTTTAAAATTTTTTTAAAATTTAATTTGGCCGATGATTTCATTTTTAAATCGACGACTCCGTTTTCGAAATATCCGATTCTCATGAATATAACTTGATGTGGCAATAATTGTTTCTTGATTCAGTGAGCTTCGGTTGTTGATGGTTGAAAATTTTGGTAATAAGTACGGCAATTTGTCCAGCCTTTAGATGAATTTTGCGATGGCTTCTGGCAAATGAAAATAGCGGAATTAAATATAGGGCACTAAATAGTTTTAAAAATTCTTTTAAGACTTCAAATAAAAAGGATTTTTTTTCTATCAAATTATATCGTTTTTTTAACTTTTGGGTTCCCATATTCTATAAAGTTTTTTTTGTTATGGTTAAATTAAAAATCTATTGATATACAAAAAATTAGAGAGCTTAAAATGGGTACAAAAAAGAAGAGAAGCTCGTGAAAAGTGAAAACTTGTTTTTTTTCTGTCTTTTGAATACTTAATTTTTATAAGGAACATTTCTTTTTGTTTTCCAGATTTATATAATCGAATGATCATTGTTAGATAATTCAATGACAATTTTTCTAGTAATTATACTCTTATACCCCCATCTCCCAATTTTATTATTTTTCTGTTCTTGTTTTTTTAAAACTTTTTAAACAGCTTTTTTCTTGTGCAATAAACTTTGTAATTTATAAAAATCAAAACTAGCCTCTAAGGGCTACAAAATCATTTTTGTGTTTTTTTTTCTGCGATGCGTAAATAAAAAGTGAAAATTTGACAAAAAAGCCAGCCTTGCACATATATTCCCCGAATTGGAAAAAAATGGAACAATTATCTTCTACAGTTATAATGTTGACGGATTGTTTACTCGATCTAACGTAGTAAATTTATTTGCCTTTTTCGGAAGGGTTTTTTAATGAAGAAGAAACTGTGAACTAGAATGCCGAGTGTGTTGTTTTTTTTGTACAAAACTGTACGCAATAACATCAAAATTGTAATTAGGGTATGCAAAGAAACGATTTTAAATTTTTAGTCAGGAATTTGGTCGGCATGTAATTGAAATTATATGCATTCTGCACGGACAGCAATTGTTGAATATAAAAATTAAGTTACTTTTTTTAAAGTTCTTTTAATTTGCTGATATTACGAATTGTTGAAGTGACGTTGGCGAATGCAAAGTAAGCCGATAGGCAAGCCGAAAGTTATGTAATAGTTATGTAATCTATCAGAAATAATACATTGTCAGCCGTTACAATCAATACTGCGCGTAGTATTATAGTGCATAATGTATTCCAATGCACCAAAGAAACAAAAATGCGTCAATTTTTAGACATCTAGTGGGTACGGGCCTCAGCAGACCGCTGTCCATGGCCATGCCTCTCATCCGCTGTGGGATGTAATCCGGAAATAGCGGGCCGGTTATCGCGGCGAAGCGCGCCCACCGGCCCGCCTGGGGCAACTTAAAGTACGGGTATCCGAAAATTTTTCGGTTTACTTGACCTCATTTTCAAAATTCGGCTTGCTTGCCTATCGGCTTGCTTGACCGCCACCAGTGACGTTAATATGTTACGTCATTTTATCTGAGGTCTGAAGTTTTGAGTAAGGCGCCTGAAATTTCTCTTAATTAATTCAGTGAGTTCGTATTTTCATTCATTAGTTGATTAATTTTGTTGGGAATTTTATTTTGTTCACCGAGCAAACTTGCGCGTTCGCGTTGTGATTAAATTGTACTGCTGCTTAAAATAGTTTGCTTTGCAATATGAAATATAAACAAGAAGATTGACGTAAATTGTAACGTAATATATTGCAGCGAAATAATTTCCACAATTGAAAATTTTTACACGAAAATTTGGTCTTGCATTTTGCAGATCCGTTCGCAAATTGTCCCCGTTATGGTATAGTGGTATTATTTTTTTAATGAATATATATTTTTAGTTGGTCTATAATGCACAAAATTCAATTAAATTACTTTCAAAAAGTTGTCGTGGTTGAAGTCAAATATACAGTTATTGCGTCAACTGTCCGTTAGTGTGTCATATTAATTGAATGTTGACGTAAAGGTCCAGTATTAGGGGAATGTAATGCTGCAAAATTAGTGGTTCAAAATGACGCATTCTTGCAAATCAAGTGCTTTTGCTATTGCTTATTGCGGGACTACGGTTGTTAGCCGGTATACAAATTAGAACACGCGTTTGGGTAATTTTCACTTCGTCCTCATGGATTTTCAGTTCTATTTTGATTGTTCGAATAAACTTCGAATTCGTTTTTTTTTCGGTCGTGAGAATATTTTTTTGGTGTGATAGATTCACATCAGTTCAGATATGACCAAATGAGTTAATGGATTTGTAGCGCGTTGGTGCCTGGTTTAAAACAAGGTGACGCTACTTTAACCTATTAGTGAGGGGGCAAACATGGTTTTCTATTTTTTTTCGGCTAAAAGGTGTGTCGCCAATTTTGTATGACGGCCAATTGACCGGCAACAGCTTCTCGACACTCGTTGTTAATTGCTCTCAAACGAATTATAGCAATTGTCGTTGTTTTTTCGATCCGAATTTTGTTATAAAATGTTCTTATTTTGTTCTAGAATGTTCTGTCGCTTTGAGTGAGTACTCTCATTCGCAATTGAAAGTAGTTGAATTGCAATGATGGAAAATTTTAGCGTAAAAATTTAACAATTGTGGTTGGAGTTTTGCTACAGAAACGAATACAAATTTCGCGCACTCTTGTAAATTAAATTTTAAATGAAGCCCCTTTTTATTGTATACAAGAAATACGACAATCACTTTCAAAAGAAAATTAGGAGAATCATAGCCGCCAAGTATATGCAATTGGTTCCCATTATAAAACAGGTTCATTTTTTCCCTGTGTAGAATAAGTCTAAAAATGTTTATAATTTCTGATGTGTTATGGATACAATAGCTGAAATTTAATCAATATTCAGTAAATTAATTGATTAGTTGGAAAACTTTAGGAATTTTTTTATCTCACTATTTGAAGAACTATGAACACAAGTTAATTTTATTTGATACAATATAAGGTAATATAACATGAGGTAATGTAATGTAATGAAATGAACAGTCTGAGATGTGGGGAATAATGGAAAAAGGACAGAATATTAGACCATGTTGAGGGACGACTAAATGAGCCCACGCTATCGTTGACACATAGTTTAATTAGTTTAAAAGTCTTCTATTTTGACACGTCTTCTATTTCGCACGACATCACTATAAAGATGTTAATGTTGCGCAACTCCGTGATTTACTGCATTTTTCTCATGATTTTTTTGATTTCTGGAAACTAAAATTTGAGATGAAAGTCACTTAAAACCATTCATGTAATCAATAATAACTATGTTTAATCGTATGTTTAGTGTAACCAAAAATTGAAACTGAAACTTTTCGACTCTGGCAAAAGTAGAACAATATGAGGTTGAATACATTAATCGTATTCGGGCAATCTGTTTCTAAAGTCTTGTTTTGGTCTAAAATTTCTAGAAATAGTGGAGTTGTAATGCTAGACTGGCTGTTTTGTCCAGATCAAATCGGAAAAATTTCTAATCATCCTAGGCAAAAATGAGTCGTACAACATGAAAGTTCTTGAAGCGCAGTTTTCTAGAGTAATACGTGTATTACCAGTGGCAATGTGAAAAGAATAATTTACTGCCCAAACACATCAAAATTTTGGTCTGTTTGTCTGCCATGTTTATAATAACCCATAAAACGTTTTAAATTCATTGCACCGACCTGAAGTAATCTCATATTTAATTACCAAAAGTATCAAGAAAAACTTCCTGAAAAATTTCCATATTGGCTTTTTTATTATGTTCGGGGGATGAAACAATGTTAATCTCGGTTCTCATTTTTTTGCTGTTTTTATTTGACAGAATGTCTTTTCTTTAAAACACTTCTCGATCTAATAATCAGTCTCGAACTAATATTTGCAATTTTTTTCCTATTATTTTATTTGCAGGGTGAGAGCAATGTTGTGCGCGCTCGTCTATTAGTTTAGTCTCAGAAGCAGATAATGCTTTTTGAATTTGTTCGGAAGAAAATTTCTACATATCTAAAAATATTTCTTCAGTTTTACATATTTTTTTAAACAAACAGGAATTGTGTTTTGTGCTTTTGTTTTGATCTCAAGGGTTAAATTTTTCTCTGTTTAATAGCCGCACAGCGATAGCTGGGGCTATTATTGGCCTTCTCTTGGTTTTTTACAATCCAAGAATTGGATTGTATTGGTGCTCTGTCTTTTTTTTAAAATTTTGTAAGATGTTTTCACACCGTTTTTCATGACTTTGAGCTTTCAAAACGGGATAAACAGGTAAAGCTCAGCGGGCATCAAGTTTCATTAGAGGTCCTTAGCCGCGTTTAGTAGTTCTTCAAGTACTTAGAGTGGTGAATCTACTGGGAAGGCCGTAATTCAAGGTTAACAGGTCATTTTCAGAAGTTTTTGAGCCAAAAATAGTGCAATTTTTTGTCTGTTTTTCGGATTTTTTGTTGGACCAGTCTGAAATTGAGGTTTGTAAAAGTTGGTAAAGGTCTTTTGCAAGACGTAATTACTTTTATGGCCATTTTAAGAGCTATATGTATTGCTACACCAAACATAAACACGGTAATTTATTCTAATTTTTTCAAGTTTTTTGAATATTTTTTGTCGTTTCAGCTCTTGGTGTCACAATAATAGGTTATCTTATAGTTTTTAGTGGTAATGGAATAGTTTTCAACTTCACGAATTTTACCAATTTTATTGATAAAACTTGCAGTTTTTTCCAATTTTCATACATTAATTGTCATTATTCAAGTTTTCCAGCTCCAGGGGGCAAGAAATCTCGTCTAGGATTTGCTAATAGTTTACTGCAATATTTTTATTGGAAATATTTAATTTTTACTGCAAAATTTTTATTGCCCAATTTTCAAAAATTTGAAAAAATTGGCTCATGCCACGTTTTTCAAATTTTTGAAAATTGTTGTCAATTTTTAGGTTTCTCTAACTTGAACAGCCAAAACATTTCCTTTAGGTTTTGATAATAAGTTACTCATTTTTTTGCTGTTTTTATTTGACAGAATGTTTTTTCTCTAAAACACTTCTCGATCTAATAATCAGTCTCGAACTAATATTTGCATTTTTTTCCTATAATTTGATTTGCAGGGTGAGAGCAATGTTGTGCGCGCTCGTCTATTAGTTTAGTCTCAGAAGCAGATAATGCTTTTTGAATTTGTTCGGAAGAAAATTTCTACATTTCTAAAAATATTTCTTCAGTTTTACATATTTTTTTAAACAAACAGGAATTGTGTTTTGTGCTTTTGTTTTGATTTCAAGGGTTAAATTGTTCTCTGTTTAATAGCCGCACAGCGATAGCTGGGGCTATTATTGGCCTTCTCTTGGTTTTTTACAATCCAAGAATTGGATTGTTATTGTGCTCTGTCTTTTTTTTTAAATTTTGTAAGATGTTTTCACTCCGCTTTTCATGACTTTGAGCTTTCAAAACGGAATAAACAGGTAAAGCTCAGCGGGCATCAAGTTTCATTAGAGGTCCTTAGCCGCGTTTAGTAGTTCTTCAAGTACTTAGAGTGGTGAATCTACTGGGAAGGCCGTAATTCAAGATTAACAGGTCATTTTCAAAAGTTTCTGAGCCAAAAATAGTGCAATTTTTTCGTCTGTTTTTCGGATTTTTTGTTGGACCAGTCTGAAATTGAGGTTTGTAAAAGTTGGTAAAGGTCTTTTTCAAGACGTAATTACTTTTTATGGCCATTTTAAGAGCTATATGTATTGCTACACCAAACATAAACACGGTAATTTATTCTAATTTTTTCAAGTTTTTTGAATATTTTTGTTGTTTCAGCTCTTGGTGTCACAATAATAGTTTATCTTGTAGTTTTTAGTGGTAATGGAATGGTTTTAAACTTCACGAATTTTACCAATTTTATTGATAAAAATTGCAGTTTTTTCCAATTTTCATACATTAATTGTCATTATTCAGGTTTTCCAGCTCCAGGGGGCAAGAAATCTCGTCTAGGATTTGCTAATAGTTTACTGCAATATTTTTTTGGAAAATTTTAATTTTTACTGCAAAATTTTTATTGCACATTTTTCAAAAATTTGAAAAAAATGGCTCATGCCACGTTTTTCAAATTTTTGAAAATTGTTGTCAATTATTAGGTTTCTCTAACTTGAACAGCCAAAACATTTCCTTTAGGTTTTGATAATAGGTTACTCATTTTTTTGCTGTTTTTGTTTGACAGAATGTCTTTTCTTTAAAACACATCTCGATCTAATAATCAGTCTCGAACTAATTTTTGCATTTTTTTCCTATTATTTTATTTGCAGGGTGAGAGCAATGTTGTGCGCGCTCGTCTATTAGTATAGTCTCAGAAACAGATAATGCTTTTGAATTTTTTCGGAAGAAAATTTCTATATATCTAAAATATTTCTTCAGTTTTACATATTTTTTTAAACAAACAAGAATTGTGTTTTGTGCCTTTGTTTTGATTTCAAGGGTTAAATTTTTCTCTGTTTAATAGCCGCACAGCGATAGCTGGGGCTATTATTGGCCTTCTCTTGGTTTTTTACAATCCAAGAATTGGATTGTATTGCTGCTCTGTCTTTTTTTTAAATTTTGTAAGATGTTTTCACACTGTTTTTCATGACTTTGAGCTTTCAAAATGGGATAAACAGGTAAAGCTCAGCGGGCATGAAGTTTCATTAGAGGTCCTTAGCCGCGTTTAGTAGTTCTTCAAGTACTTAGAGTGGTGAATCTACTGGGAAGGCCGTAATTCAAGGTTAACAGGTCATTTTCAGAAGTTTTTGAGCCAAAAATAGTGCAATTTTTTTGTCTGTTTTTCGGATTTTTTGTTGGACCAGTTTGAAATTGAGGTTTGTAAAAGTTGGTAAAGGTCTTTTGCAAGACGTAATTACTTTTTATGGCCATTTTAAGAGCTATATGTATTGCTACACCAAACATAGAAACGGTAATTTATTCTAATTTTTTCAAGTTTTTTGAATATTTTTGTTGTTTCAGCTCTTGGTGTAACAATAATAGGTTATCTTGTAGTTTTATGTGGTAATGGTATCTTGTAGTATTAGTGGTAATGGAATGGTTTTCAACTTCACGAATTTTACCAATTTTATTGATAAAACTTGCAGTTTTTTCCAATTTTCATACATTAATTGTCATTATTCAGGTTTTCCAGCTCCAGGGGGCAAGAAATCTCGTCTAGGATTTGCTAATAGTTTACTGCAATATTTTTATTGGAAAATTTTAATTTTTACTGCAAAATTTTTATTGCACAATTTTCAAAAATTTGAAAAAAAATGGCTCATGCCACGTTTTTCGAATTTTTGAAAATTGTTGTCAATTTTTAGGTTTCTCTAACTTGAACAGCCAAAACATTTCCTTTAGGTTTTGATAATAGGTTACTCATTTTTTTGCTGTTTTTATTTAACAGAATGTCTTTTCTTTAAAACACATCTCGATCTAATAATCAGTCTCGAACTAATATTTGCATTTTTTTCCTATTATTTTATTTGCAGGGTGAGAGCAATGTTGTGCGCGCTCGTCTATTAGTTTAGTCTCAGAAGCAGATAATGCTTTTTGAATTTGTTCGTAAGAAAATTTCTACATCTAAAAATATTTCATCAGTTTTACATATTTTTTTAAACAAACAAGAATTGTGTTTTGTGCTTTTGTTTTGATTTCAAGGGTTAAAATTTTCTCTGTTTAATAGCCGCACAGCGATAGCTGGGGCTATTATTGGCCTTCTCTTGGTTTTTTACAATCCAAGAATTGGATTGTATTGCTGCTCTGTCTTTTTTTTAAATTTTGTAAGATGTTTTCACACTGTTTTTCATGACTTTGAGCTTTCAAAATGGGATAAACAGGTAAAGCTCAGCGGGCATGAAGTTTCATTAGAGGTCCTTAGCCGCGTTTAGTAGTTCTTCAAGTACTTAGAGTGGTGAATCTACTGGGAAGGCCGTAATTCAAGGTTAACAGGTCATTTTCAGAAGTTTTTGAGCCAAAAATAGTGCAATTTTTTCGTCTGTTTTTCGAATTTTTTGTTGGACCAGTCTGAAATTGAGGTTTGTAAAAGTTGGTAAAGGTCTTTTGCAAGGCGTAATTACTTTTTATGGCCATTTTAAGAGCTATATGTATTGCTACACCAAACATAAACACGGTAATTTATTCTAATTTTTTCAAGTTTTTTGAATTTTTTTGTTGTTTCAGCTCTTGGAGTCACAATCATAGGTTATCTTGTAGTTTTTAGTGGTAATAGATTGGTTTTCAACTTCACGAATTTTACCAATTTTATTGATAAAACTTGCAGTTTTTTCCAATTTTCATACATTAATTGTCATTATTCAGGTTTTCCAGCTCCAGGGGGCAAGAAATCTCGTCTAGGATTTGCTAATAGTTTACTGCAATATTTTTATTGGAAAATTTTAATTTTTACTGCAAAATTTTTATTGCACAATTTTCAAAAATTTGAAAAATTTGGCTCATGCCACGTTTTTCAAAATTTTGAAAATTGTTGTCAATTGTTAGGTTTCTCTAACTTGAACAGCCAAAACATTTCCTTTAGGTTTTGATAATAGGTTACTGGATAGTTTCTAGTGCTAATGTGGAATGGGTTTCAAGATTTTAATATTACAAATTTTAGCGATTTTCAAATTGTAATTTTTTCTTTGACTTCCTGAAATTTTAGACTTTTTCCTCAGTGGCCAGGGGTTTGCTGCTATTGAGTTTGCTAGTATGTTATTGAAGAGTTTCTAGTGGCAACAAAATGGTTTTCTGTTTTTTTAGATTGCAAATATAAGTAATTTTTTAAAAAAAGCTCGCAATTTAAATTTTTTTGATTGTTCTCAAATTTTTTGAATTTTTTTTGTCATTTTCTGAGTTTAACTGTCTTTATTGGCCTGCGAAACTTTTTAAATGTTGCAGATGAGTTACAAGACAGAACTCCACAGAAAAAAAATGAATTTGAACATTATTTCCAGACACATTTTCGAAAAATACCTTCAAATTTTTCCTTTTCATTTGAAGCATTTTTCACATTTCTTTTTGAAGCATTTGTCATAAGTCTTTTGCGTGAGTTAATGACTATATTGCATTGTGTCATAAATGGCCTTCAGGTTAAAAGCTTCAAGAGTTTTAGGAATAATTGTTTTTTTTTGTGTTTAGTTTGATTCTTGTAGTTTCTCAACTTTCGAGATTTCGTCTTTTTGGTTGGGATTGTTCAATTGATCTGCTGGTCAGGTACATTAGGCCTGTTTTTCATTCAATTCCTTGGATTGTATTTCAGGACTTGTCCTGCTATGTTTTTTTATTTCGTCGTCATGATTTTTGTTACGACCATATGACGTCACAGCCACTTTTTGTTCATTCGTTCATGCAATTTCAACTGAATTGCATGTGTGACGTCTTCTTTCGCACTTAGTGGAGCGAGTTTTTTGGTTTATGCGCGTGATTAAATTTTTGGTCACACTTGACTTACCTCACTCTCAAAAATGACTTCCTCAATTTGAAGTTGACTTTTATTTACTTCTTCTTTTCGAGGTGTGGGTTATTTTGAATGTGTTTACCTAGATTTTTCAAACAAATCAAGAAATAGTTTTGCCGAAATTTTGATTTGTTGTAAGCTTTTCTATTTGCTTCCGTTTATGGTTGAATGATGAAATTACTTTGCTGTTGGCTAGAAAAATTTTTTATGTGCAATTTTGCAGTAGAAGTAATTCGTTTTTCATGATTGTTTCAAAAAAATATCAAAATGTACATTTTTTGGTTATAGTCTTGAAAGTGTTTATCGTCTGTTAATTGATTCGAAGGGTCAAAGAATGTTTCTGTTAGCTCTCACAATTGTTAGTTTGTTGGCAGAGCATTGATTATTCGTTTTTAATTTGTATTGATGAACATATTAAAGAAAAAGACTTTTCAACACAGTGATATTTAGCTGTTTTCTAAAATGGTTTTCCTGAAATTTTCTGAAGGCACAGAAATTAAAATCTGGAACCCGATAACATATTTTGAGTTGGGATTTCAAAACAGCTGCTGTCAAAAGATATTACTATTCATTTCTCTTAGGTCATTACTAAGGACAGGGATTTGTAAAATCCTTGAAAAATACATAAAACCGAAGAGAATGGGAATAATGGAAAAACGAATTTAATTTTTTATCGAAACAACTTGTGATTACCTAAGATTATTCTCACGAGAATTGGAAACAAAAAACTGCTTTTTGTTAATCTTATCCTGCCAGGGACTACCAATACGACAGAAAACACACAGCAAAAATAAAGACCCCCAAAAATGGCAAAAAAGCAAGTTGAGATCAGTCAAAAATGTTACTTTAGCCGTTTAAAAAAATATGCGCTCCAAAAATTCATAAAATTCCTCTTAGCAGGATAAAAAAATTTGGTATTTTTAGGTGAACGCGCGAACTTATAGCAATATTTTTATTCCGACCCACTTTAGTGCGGGAGGAGATATATGCTCTACTGGTTTTTTTGTTCAGTCAATTTTTGCCGGTCAATATATTCCTCGTACAGATTTGCGAGTGATATCATTGGAAAGCTTGTCACACATAGAGTTCTAAATTCAAAAGATTTTTGAATTTTGTTTTTTCCAGCAAGTTCCGGATGTTTAAAGTTTTCTAAACGCTAGCCAAACTTCGGCTGTTTAGCACATATTTTTTGTTATTTTTGCTATTTTTTTAATTGGTTCTTGCGAAAACTATAAATTGGTTCACAACAGTCTCAATTTACACTACAGTTTACTCTAAAAAACTAAAAAAGAGTTGCTGAATTGTCTGAATCAACTGTTTCGGCCAATTCAGCATTTGTTCTGTTTGCGTAAAAATTGGCATCTAATATTCTTATTTGGGCCATTTTGTCCACTTTGACCGGTGGCGCAATATTTCTTATGATATTTTAGAATTTTTTTCATCCCAATTATAGGCAAGTCTGTCTCTATTTAAAGGTTCAATTAATAAGAGGTCACATTTATGTTCGAATTGGGTGAATTGGATAAATATCATTTTTGAGTGAAGCTGTTTTTGTTGCTCCGACAAATTTTCGTATTTTCATACATTCTAGAGTTTTGCCAGTATTTGACTGTTGTTTTAGGTTTTACTGCGTTTGATTCATTAAATGTCTAAATCTTTATCTAAAGAGCTATTAAAGTAATTATCTAATGCTTTTATTGATACCTAATAATTTTCGCTAATTTACCTCTCGATAGGTATCAAAAGTTTTTTGGATACCCAACTTTTATTTGGTATATTTACTTTTTGGTCAAATTATCTACCTAGATTTTTTGGGAGCAATTTATTGTTTTGACGGAAAAACAGCAAAAGCAGGACCAGTTGTGGTCTAATTGTGGAATCTTACAATTCGCATTTATTCAGATTGTTTTGGGGCGCTGGACTTTTAAAAACATTTTTGCCTTTTTGTTTATTTTGGTTCTGCCTGTATTCGTTAATATTTTGAAGTATCACTAGTGACATGTCCAAATGGCTTCCTATGCACTAACAAGTTAATCTACTTGATAGTTTTTATTTAAAAGCTTTTGGTTGTTGTGAATTATGAAGTAATTTGCAATTAATATTTTTGAGATTTACCTCTTTTCAAATCTTATTTCGGCCACCTTTTAGCGCATTCTCAGCAAAAATGACTGCTGCATTCTTTTTTCAGCTAAATAGAATGTTATTTGCATTGCTGGTTTACCATTTAAATAATGACTTTGGGTGTTGATACTTCGGGTTTTCATATGTTTTTTTTTCGGTGTTGTCCTATTTTCACATTAATGGCAATTTAAACAATGGATGCGTTGTAAGAAAGCCCAATTGATGATTTTCAATATTTTTTATTGAATAGAGTGTAATTTTTTTGGGCTTTGACACCGTTTCCTCGCCAGAATTTATTTGTTTTTTTTTTTGATTTTTTGCCTGCTTGTTAATTTTTCTCAAAGACATGTCACATAGCTTTTCTGGTGAAATGCAAGTGAATTGGCGTTGTTTAGTTTTTATCTGATGCTATTTTGACATTCATTAGTTAAAAAAAACAGACATGAGTTTTTGGTCGTAAATAATGCTTGTCGTTTCTATTTGATTTTACTGTTTATCTTATCTCCTACTCTCCTGAATGACAGGTATCATCGGCTCTCTAATGAGTTTTTATTTAATTTGATAGAGCGGGATCGGAACGTTATGTGCGAACCAGGATAAGATAAGACAATCAAAAATTTGAACTGGTTTTAAGATCTCAAAATTCATACTAACCAAAATTTTTCATGATCCAGAGAAAGTGTGATATGAACTCTTGCAGACTGTTTGAACTAGGACACGCCCATAGGAGCTGCTCTAAAAACTCAAAATTAAAAAATAGCTGTTAGAAAACTCATAAGACCTAAATGGAATCCAATTGGTGTTTGCGCTGCTTAGAAATAAATGCTCACAAATATGCAACTCCTTGTTGTCATATTTGACAAAGTTCTTTTTGCCCGAAAAAATCAAATATGAAACAGAACTGCTTTGAAGAAGAATTTTCTTTGGAACCATTTTTCTTTGGAACTATTTCTTCGTTTTGTTAAAGTTTTTTTACAGTTCGGAAAAAAACTGCGAACTGTGTCTTTTTTTTTACTTTTGAGCCCTTTTCGTGATTTGTCAATACCAATGTTGGAACTATCTGTGCCAGCGCATACAATTATGGGAGACCGCTTGTTAGGTTTTATAAAAAATAGTTCTTCGCTGAGCAGTTGAACGGCTGACCGAAATTCCGCTAAGATTACACACCAAACGCAGTTGTCTGGCAGGTTAAAAAAATGTTGTATTCAAATCTAGGATCTTTTCAGTTTATGACCCCCTTCCTCCCCTCCGTCCGTTATCCACTATCCCTCCCCCTCGCTCACCAGTTACAGATCACGTGTCATGACATCAAATCAATATCGGTTGCGGAAAAAACCCATGAAAAAAAAAACCACTTCATTAATAAACCCCCACTTTATTATTAAAGAGCTGCGCATTTGGCCATGCCTCAGCGGCCCGTGGGACTTGATATGAAACTATCACTTGATATGAAACTTGAAACTATCGAACAAATTATCACGACCGAGTTTTTTTTCCTAGACCCAATCATTATATATACAGCCACTAAGCGGGGGGGGGGGGGACTACATTTTATGTAATGTAGTGAGAACTTTTTTGTTGTCTATTTTAGTGGGGGATGGATGTGTGAAGCCACAAGTGTCTCCTAGAGTGTTCATCTCCAGTGAAACTGTCTTGACTTCAGATGTTGTCATTGTGGGCGAATTCAGTGTCAACTGTGCCAACAGACCACAGGTAACACTATCCATCATAATAGCCCCAATTGTTCATGCAGCAATAGTGGTCTGCGCAAATCTTTACAGCTTATGCCTTCCTTAGTCCAATCTTGGTGTGTAAAATTTATTTGTAGCAAACCAAATCTAAGTAATGTATTAAGAACTGATGGAAATAAAATTTTTATTCACTTGTAAGTTATCGATTACAGAACAAAATGTACTAAAGGTTATGATAAAACTAGCTATCCGTTATAACTGGCTTACTGAAGTTCATCGTAGTTTGCAGTTAATGCGGCAGAAGGGGAGACATGTTGTTAAAATATACAAGAAAATTCAAAGGGGAAGTTAAAACACAGTCCGCAATAGTAATATGCAGTCAACAAGTATTGCAGCACAGTGGTATTAATTTCCAATTTAATAAATAAATTGTTCAAATTTTATGGTAAAAGTTTGCTGACATTTTGGTAGCGTTCTTTAGGTAGGAAATGCTAAAGCAACAATGTTTGATTTGATGCTTCTTTTCGGTAAAGTTCTTGCCCATTCCAAGTTCTTGCCCAGTTCTTGCACTTTTTACCTTGCCCATTCCAAAAACATGAAATTTTTAGCTGATTTTGAGCGGAAGTTATAAAGCAAAAGAAAATTAGTTCAAATTTCTCCCGAAACTTTTCTAAATATACAAATCTTTTTCAATTAGAATTTGTCTAAAAATCCACTCTCGTCTGTTTGAGCAAGTGAATAACACTCGCCCCGTAAATTAGTGCCACATTACACTTACAATTCAGATATGAGAACATAATATTTTGCACAGAATCAATTGCTTCCGATATCTACAGGCGTAACTTGTGCAGAGCATCATTTTGAACTATCGCAGGTGAACAAATCATACTTAACAAGTAACTTCAGCGGAATAATTAGTTAGAGAAATCAAGTGTACCCAATTTAATGTGAAATGGATAACAGGATATCTTTCTCCGTATCATTTATCGTTCATCCATGAAGAATTCTGTGTAAATTTGTGTTCAAATAGCTGCATTGTGGCAGTTAGGATTTGTTTTTCTCTGAAAAGAAATTTTCTATTCGTGTCGGCCGTACCGTAATGGGAGGGCTATAATGATAAGACGCGAAGTAACTGCTTGCAGAAAAAATTTCCAATCAGCGACTGAATTGTTTGCAAATGAAATTACTGCTTCTGTGGTTTGAGCTCTTTGACTTACGTTGACTAAAAATCTGTAGTCTCTTGCTTTTGATGAAATTGAAAATTTATTAAACTAATTGAAGGTCAATGTAGTACACAAAAATGAGAACCCTAAAAATTATCTTAAGGGTTTTTTTACTCATAAAACTAAACAATATTTGAAATAAAATCTCCGTTTGTCTTCACGAAGAGTCAAGTGTTAAAAAATATTACGGTTATTAGCAATTAGCATGCGCAATGTTTTTGAATTTTGTGGCTATAGTTGATTTGAATGTAATTCAGGAAGCTGAATGAAAATTAATTGATTGAAATTGTAATTGATCTAAATCTTTGGAGCAGTTAAATGAGCAGAGATGGCTTTTCCATTACGCAAAGAGGAGTATTGGTTCTGACAATGTTCTGTTGCTTGAGTGCATTTTTGAACTTTAACCGTGACTTCTCTTTTTGCACTCATTGAATTTTGTTTTCATTCATAAGTAGTAGAACTGTGTTTACCCTAATTGCTCAACTCTAAAGCTGGAAATTGTATACGTGGTTTTGGTCCGTTTTTCTAAAACTTTCTTCGGGTCTTCTAACTGTTCAATTGTACCCATACCCTATCCGTATTCTCATTGCACTTGCAAATAATTTATATAAAATTGTAGGCAAATAGTTTTTTGGAGAGTTAGGTTTAATAATTTAGAGGATTAAAATATTTTCTTCGGTTCGATGAGTTAAAAGATTTACTGTAAATGGGGTTTTTTAATTGCTCTCAAACGAAGTTTTTAGCAATTATATTAGTCACGTTGGTCTTTTTTATTGCAATTTTTTGCTTGACCGGTTTTTCGTCTGACCCATTTGACTTTTCGTCCTCAAAAACGGGATAAACAGGTAGCATCCAGAGGGCATTAAGTTCTCTTAGAGGAGCTTTTCAATTTGCTAGTCTCCAAGAATGCGATTCACAGAAACTGTTTTAGAGACGTATTCTTGTTGTATGAAAGGCGGTTCTTAGAGTTTGACAGTTTAACGGGCGAAAAGGTTTCATTGTTGGGTGATAAATTTGAGTGCTTGGTTGTTCGAGTTATTTCCGGAATTCTATTGCGTGTGCTGCTCAACTAAACTAGCGAATATTTAATACTTAAAGTAAACGTAAAAATGCGACAAATTGGGTTTCTTTATCAGTTGAACCATTGTAGTTCTCTATAATTAGGCCTTATTATAACATCATTTAAAGACTATTGAAATTGTTGTTCCCACCTCTTGGTGAAAAAGGCTGCAATTGAGCTCCTCACCAACTGCTTTTGAGAGTGATTCGGTTGTTTTGTTTTTTTTTTGGCGAATAAGATCAACTGAGCACCGCTGATAACCTTCACAGACTTCTCTACTGGTGGTCATTTTTTTGGGGATTTGTGATTGCAGGTTTCTTTGAATTTTCGTTCTCATTGTTTTGTGCTTGGTGTCCTGTTCAAGTTTCTTGCATGGATGAAAAAGTGATGTAAATGATTTAATGACGTATACAATTACGTATTTTATTGAGGGTCCTTTCAATTGTCAAACAAACAACAATCGATGTACTTAACGTGGCATTTTGAACGAAACAAGATCATTAAAGTTTCAAAGACAGTACAGAACACAAACTGCTCGGCCAATGAGTTCCTGTATAATAAGATTGCAATGACTCAATATTTTTGTAATTGATCTCGAATAAGAAGCAATCATTGTAAACGTGTGTCTTTTTAAGACGAAGAAGAGTATTCAGATTCTACAGGTTTTTAAGCTGAAGTAATGACTTGAAATTTGATTTTTGTTTTCGAACATTGACTTCTGTTTTAGAAAGTTGACTTCCGTTTTCGAACATTTGACTTTAAAAGTAGCTTGGTGTAATATCCAAGGTTAAAAGGTTCTTGTCATTTCGAGAATTTTTGATCCCTTATAAGTCACTCCATTTTATCTAAACTATCCCGCCTCACAGCTACCCCCGCCCCCCCCCCACACACACACACACACACAAATACACACGCACACCTCCCACCCACCTACCTACCCAAATTTCTACCCCGAAACTGATTTTTCCACACTGTACATTGCTTTATTTTCTCATATTTCTGAAATATATAGGGTTAGATAATATATAGGGCTGTTTTTTATTGAAAATTTTTCGGTTGACTGTTTTGCACTTTTCTTTAATATTCTTTGACTTCTCAAGTGACTTTCTCACGCACTTTTTGATTTTTGAGTGATTTCAATTGCTCTCACTCCGAAATAAAGTTTGTTGTTCAAACAAAACCGATTGTTAGAGACTCGATGTCAAGGCCCTGACAGCCGAGTGGTGATTACCTCCGTCGAGGACGTAGTAGGGCGGGGTTCGAATCCAACCGTCGGCTGATGTTTTTGCACCCATAAGAAAAATTTATCGAGGCTACAGCCCCTGAATTAAATTGCGCCGCCTGTCATTTGAGAGCAATTTTTCCGACGTTAGTCGGTTTATGTTTTGAAGTTAAATATGAAAAGAGTTTCTTATTATTTGCGATCCATTGGTTAACATTGCTGTGGTTATATTTCAGAGCTTGAGTTTCCTGGCTGAGTTTAATGGAGAGTTCATTCCTGTCACACAATCAATCGACGGAGAATCATATCAGGTTGCAGACAAAAAAATTACATTTACTTTTATCATAAAACCTTAAATTGCAATGTCGGTTATGATGTACAATGGCAGTGGGAGTGTATAAACAAAGATAGAGCGGATTTTGAGCGGAAGTTATAAAGCAAAAGAAAATTAGTTCAAATTTCTCCCGAAACTTTTCTAAATATACAAATCTTTTTCAATTAGAATTTGTCTAAAAATCCACTCTCGTCTGTTTGAGCAAGTGAATAACACTCGCCCCGTAAATTAGTGCCACATTACACTTACAATTCAGATATGAGAACATAATATTTTGCACAGAATCAATTGCTTCCGATATCTACAGGCGTAACTTGTGCAGAGCATCATTTTGAACTATCGCAGGTGAACAAATCATACTTAACAAGTAACTTCAGCGGAATAATTAGTTAGAGAAATCAAGTGTACCCAATTTAATGTGAAATGGATAACAGGATATCTTTCTCCGTATCATTTATCGTTCATCCATGAAGAATTCTGTGTAAATTTGTGTTCAAATAGCTGCATTGTGGCAGTTAGGATTTGTTTTTCTCTGAAAAGAAATTTTCTATTCGTGTCGGCCGTACCGTAATGGGAGGGCTATAATGATAAGACGCGAAGTAACTGCTTGCAGAAAAAAATTTCCAATCAGCGACTGAATTGTTTGCAAATGAAATTACTGCTTCTGTGGTTTGAGCTCTTTGACTTACGTTGACTAAAAATCTGTAGTCTCTTGCTTTTGATGAAATTGAAAATTTATTAAACTAATTGAAGGTCAATGTAGTACACAAAAATGAGAACCCTAAAAATTATCTTAAGGGTTTTTTTCTCTACTGGTGGTAATTTTTTTGGGATTTGTGATTGCAGGTTTCTTTGAATTTTCGTTCTCATTGTTTTGTGCTTGGTGTCCTGTTCAAGTTTCTTGCATGGATGAAAAAGTGATGTAAATGATTTAATGACGTATACAATTACGTATTTTATTGAGGGTCCTTTCAATTGTCAAACAAACAACAATCGATGTACTTAACGTGGCATTTTGAACGAAACAAGATCATTAAAGTTTCAAAGACAGTACAGAACACAAACTGCTCGGCCAATGAGTTCCTGTATAATAAGATTGCAATGACTCAATATTTTTGTAATTGATCTCGAATAAGAAGCAATCATTGTAAACGTGTGTCTTTTTAAGACGAAGAAGAGTATTCAGATTCTACAGGTTTTTTAAGCTGAAGTAATGACTTGAAATTTGATTTTTGTTTTCGAACATTGACTTCTGTTTTAGAAAGTTGACTTCCGTTCTCGAACATTTGACTTTAAAAGTAGCTTGGTGTAATATCCAAGGTTAAAAGGTTCTTGTCATTTCGAGAATTTTTGATCCCTTATAAGTCACTCCATTTTATCTAAACTATCCCGCCTCACAGCTACGCCCCCCCCCCCCCACACACACACACACACACACACAAATACACACGCACACCTCCCACCCACCTACCTACCCAAATTTCTACCCCGAAACTGATTTTTTCACACTGTACATTGCTTTATTTTCTCATATTTCTGAAATATATAGGGTTAGATAATATATAGGGCTGTTTTTTATTGAAAATTTTTCGGTTGACTGTTTTGCACTTTTCTTTAATATTCTTTGACTTCTCAAGTGACTTTCTCACGCACTTTTTGATTTTTGAGTGATTTCAATTGCTCTCACTCCGAAATAAAGTTTGTTGTTCAAACAAAACCGATTGTTAGAGACTCGATGTCAAGGCCCTGACAGCCGAGTGGTGATTACCTCCGTCGAGGACGTAGTAGGGCGGGGTTCGAATCCAACCGTCGGCTGATGTTTTTGCACCCATAAGAAAAATTTATCGAGGCTACAGCCCCTGAATTAAATTGCGCCGCCTGTCATTTGAGAGCAATTTTTCCGACGTTAGTCGGTTTATGTTTTGAAGTTAAATATGAAAAGAGTTTCTTATTATTTGCGATCCATTGGTTAACATTGCTGTGGTTATATTTCAGAGCTTGAGTTTCCTGGCTGAGTTTAATGGAGAGTTCATTCCTGTCACACAATCAATCGACGGAGAATCATATCAGGTTGCAGACAAAAAAATTACATTTACTTTTATCATAAAACCTTAAATTGCAATGTCGGTTATGATGTACAATGGCAGTGGGAGTGTATAAACAAAGATAGAATTAATTGCAAAATTTTTGATTGGGGAAATTTCAAAGATTTTTGGGATGTTGAAATTAAAGCTAAGGTCTCCGCATGATTTCCGTTTTTAATGTCATATTGAGAATTGGATTTCAAGGAGCCGTACGGTGAATCAACATTTGTAGATGAAAGACTTGAGTCTTGAGACTTGAGACTAGATGAAGACTCATTTGCAATTTTTCTGCGTATTTAATGTACGTATTCAAATTGCTGCAATGTTAAATGTAAAATGTTACCTAATTTGTTTTAGTTCACCATTACCAAAAAGCCCAAAGACTTGACTGTGTCTGTTTACAAAGTCAACGTGTACGATGAACAAGCAGCTGGTCTTCTCAGAAAGGTGAGTGAAAATTCTCAATTTTGACGTCTTTTTTAATTCACATTTTACTATTCCTTAAGTTTCATTAATGGCAGATTCACTTGGTTTTTATTGAGGTATTTGCAGACCTCCGTGTTGTTGACAGTTTATAGTTTTCGTGAATTTATCGCCATGTGTTTTCATAATTTTTTTGAATTTTAGAATTTTGACCAGTTTTGTGCTTTTGGTTGTCTTTTCGCTTCGTCTCATCAATGACGGGTCCCACTGGCTTTCTAATGAAATATAAACAAACAAAAAATTTAGAAAAAATTGATAGGGTACAGCGAAAAATCATTCGAGCAATTTTTTTCAGGAAAAAATATGAATCCTTAGGTCTTACACAAATTGACAACAAGATATATACTGTATACGAACTTTACGTGATTGAACTTGTCAAAGAACTTTTTAAACAAATAAGGTCCGAATCTCCGCTACAATACATAATTCCGCAAAGTCTAGCAGTCATTAAAAAACAAACGAGATGGAGTTTAAGAGGCCTATTTCCCCCACCAATTTCAAAAACTACAAAAAACAAAAAGTCATTAGCTAACTTGTTGAAGAAAACATATAATTGGCTAAAACAACTGAATTTATTACCCGAAAACTTTCAAAACTTTAGTTTTCAGCAAGTGAAAGCACATATATCAAAAATAAGTGAGCTATACATTAAAGATAATAGGGATGTTTTTACCCTCTATTACTAACTTTTAATACGCTTCAGCAAGATGACATCAATTTATTTGGGTTATTAATTTTTTGCGTATATGGGCACAGACTTGAAGAGCAATTATGCTCATTTTGTGTCCTAATTGGATTGTAATTGGATGTGATGATTTGAAATGTTGTCCAATACTATCCAATTGAATTAACTATTCTATTCTATTCTATTCTATTCAAACCTACTTACTGGTTTTGACAGATAGTTAACTATTTTACGTAGTTTAAAACGATGTAGTTTTATTAATTAGAATTGAGTTCGCCCCCCGTGTTTGTTGTTAATTTTCCTGTCCTAGTCCTACTGGTCTTTACTGAACTGTCCTTCTTGCTTTCTAATGAAGCAGATCCAAAAATTTCGTAATGTTTCCAAATGATATTTTATTGCCTTAATGATTTTGTCGCTACGTATCTTGTGTTGTTGTTGTTGTTGTTGTTGTTGTTGTTGTTGTTGTTGTTGTTGTTATATTATGTGATGAACTGTAATGACTTTAATGGAAAATCACATTGGCATTCTATGAAGGAATAAGTGAACTTAATTTAGGTTTTCAATTGATCTGCAATGGTGTCTTGATATTTTTTTTCACGAATTTTTAATGAGGTTTTCATTTTTGCTGTTTTGTTGCTTTCTCACCGATGAATGTACCTATGAAAGTAACCAGCGGCTTCCTGAAACATTAATAAACTTTGTGAATGGTTTTAGACGTTAATGTTACTTAGTTTTCGATTAAATTATCTGCGGATTCTTGAGTTATAGCCGTATTTGGTTTTTGGTCTCATCGCAATGGTATCATCGTCCATCCAATGAGGCATAATTGGATCTTTTCCGTTTGTGAACCCCCAGTACGTTATGCACCTGCCAGTTACAGAGCCATTACGTAGTAACTCATTGTGTAAAAATTTGGCACGTGAGTCTGGGGAGCGAATAATATGCACCCACTAAGCTGGGGTTGGCATAAACGGAAAAGATCCCATAATTTAATCAATTTAATGTTGCCAGCGTCAGCTTGTATATGTGGTTTTCAACTGTTTTTTTTGAGGTTTTGAATCTTGCTTTCATATCTCTTGTTTCTGCTTTCTTTCGATGGAAGTTAAAATATGGCTAAGTTCTTCAGGTTACGTGTTTTAATGACTTTTATTTTTAACGGTTTTTTGTCTGACCGTTTTTTTGTTCCTCAAAAACGATACAAACAGGTAAAGCTCGGAGGGCATTAAGTGACTGAGCAGCTCTGTTAGAGACTTATGCCCTATTAGTCTCTTTAGGTATGAGATTCACAGAAACTGTCAAAACTATTTTGAGGTGACAATTTTATGGTGTGAAGAGATTCTTAATCTCAAAAATTTGTTAGCTCCTGTTACCCCCCCCCCCCCACTGTTACCCACACACATCCCCAATACACCCCCGTCACCCTAGTCGTTTTGGCGATTTTGACCCCCTTTCGTCCAGCCATCTCAACTCTACCCCATCCCCCATCGCTTGAACACTCCCCCTCTAATGCTAGCATCTAAGCCTCGGCTGGCTACAACCAAAGCCAACCGGTCGTTTAGAGAGCAATTTGCCCGACGTTAGTTGGCCATGTTCTTTTCTGTTTTAAGATTTTAGCGCCCTGGAATCTTAAGAACTTTTTTAAAAATGATTCAGAGTTTCCATACTTAATGATTCAGAGTTTTCCTTACTTTTTGAGCGAAATTTTTGAACTTTCTGTGCAAGGCATAGATTTAAGTGAGCCTTCTTTTTTATGCGTTCTTTATTTCGCAGATTTTTCCTCAGCCGGTAATTTGTTATTGCAGGACGCCTCATATTGTGATATTTCAAACAAGGAGAATGGAAGCGTTTTGAAAGGGGAGATCTGATTAATGGATCGAGATGATAATATGGATGTTTTGATATTTTTTCAAATTGGCCGTATTTTTACCCATTATCAAATAGTAAGATCGCAATGCTGCTCTTTTTACGGCACCGTGATTCATAGTTAGGGAGTCCTAAGGCCAAGCAATTTTCTATGATTGCTTCGCGCTTCCGGTGGTTTCAAAACCACAAAAATTCCTAGCATGAGTTTATATTAGTTTTTGGCGGAGTTGCTCGATTGTCTCCACTTTTGTTGCGTGGAGGCTGTTTCGATCAATTCAACTTTTCCTACCAGTAAATTGTTTGTGCCGTTTTCAAAG